>NC_087352.1:88492212-88795242 GCF_030014295.1 Loxodonta africana | reverse complement strand
GGTATTATCAAATGAGAAAGTCAGTGTTTCACAATTATCAAACATTCAAGGTCAATAAAAATAGTAATAATGATAATAATAAAAGTACATAAGGCTTAAGTTTGCAGTATGCAAGTAACTTCTTCATTGTAGAGCTAAGTAACTTCATTGTAGAAAATTGGAAAATAAAATAATGACATCCTATAATCATATATCCCACTGTTTAAATTTATATCTTTAACTCTATATTTTATCAGATTACTTATATATGGGTCCAAATTGTTTTATAACATTTTCCCATTTACTATATAATGAATATATTTCTGTGCCAGAAGTATACTTCTTAAAGTTTCATAGTATTCCATTTATGGATAGATTGTGATGATTAAATGAGGCAATGTATGCTAGGTACCTAGTCCAAAAAAAAAAAAAGAAAAGCAAACCTATTGCCCTCAAGTCAATTCCAACTCATAGCAACTCTATAGGTCAAAGTAGAACTGCTCCATAGGGTTTCCAAGGAGCAACTGGTGGATTTCAACTGCTGACCTTTTGGTTAGCAGCTATAACACTTAACCGCTATGTCACCAAGACTCCCAGCTACATGGTAGATACTTAGTATATGGTGGTAGTTATTAGAGCCCTGGTGGCGCAGTGATTAAAGCACTGGGCTACTAACCTAAAGGTCAGCAGTTCAAGTCCACCAGCCACTCCATTGGAAAAAGATGTGGCAGTCTGTTTCCCTAAAGATTACAGCCTTGGAAACCCTTTGAGTCAGTTCTACTCTGTCCTATAGAGTCGTTACCAGTCCCCATCGACTCAATAGCAATGGGTTTGGGTTTTATAAAGCACTTGGAGCCCTGTTGGCACCGTGGTTAAGTGTTACAGCTGCTAACTTAAAGACCGGTAGTTTAAATCTACCAGCAGCTCCTTGGAAACCCTATGGGACAGTTCTGCGGTGTCCTGTAGGGCCACTATGAGTCAGAATTGACAGCAACAGGGTTTGGTTTCTTGGTTTACAGTGTGCTTAACCATTTATTTATTAATGGAATATCAGGTGGTTCCCAGATTGGAATTATAATATACACCGTTGTGAACATATGCACGTATGACTCTCGCTATACTTTGAATTGGTTCCTTAGGATAGAGTCCCAAAAAGAGAATTACTGGCTACAGCTTTTGGATATTTTTATGGCTTTTGATATATATTGCCAAATAAAGGATTTTTACTAATTCATGGTGTTCCTGGCAGTTTAAAGGAGTACCAGATTCATCATTAAAGGATTTGATTTTGTTTTATTTGCTTGTTTTACTAATCTATATATATAAACATGTATGTCGTTTCATTTATATATTTTTTTTATTTTTGGCAAAAGGTGGTGATTTTTCTTTATTTCCTGAAGTTCGTTTTCTCTGAGCTCTCTGTTCAAGCTGTTTGCTTATTCACCTCCTAGAGGTAGGGGTATTTATTCTTTTACTTTATTATGTGCATAATAGACCTGAACCCTTTATTAACTAGAAATATTTTTCTTAGCTGATTGTTTTTGTTTTGCTTTAGGTGTTTAAAGTGTAGAAGTTTCACTAGTCAAATCTGTCAGTCTTTTCCTTTGTGATTTCTAGGCTTAGAAAGTTAAATTCTCACTATGATGCCATAAGAAGTGTTTATAATATATGTGATAAATACCACCATAGTAAGTAATTCTATTTCCTCTTGGTTTTTATAGTTTAATGTGAGTGGGCATGTAAATGTACTTATGTATAGATAGGTGGGTTTTTATAGATATTTAAATTTCATTTTTTATTCTCTCTGGGGTTTATTTTTAGTGTTTAATGTAAGTTGTTTCTTAACTGTTACTTTTAAAATTGTTAATCATCATTCGAGTATCGTTAAATGGATAATTTATCCTTCTCTTTATTGTTTTATGATGCCTCTATTATCATACGTTAAATTCTTACAGATAATAAAAAAAAATTATACCGTCACCAATGAGCTTCCCATTTTTGTGCCAGCCTATGTTTTAAATTATTTTAAAAAAAAGAGTTTTTAGTGTCTACTACGTGGTGAGGGGAAACCCTGGTGGTGTAGTGGCTAAGTGCTACAGCTGCTAACCAAAAGATTAGCAGTTCAAATTCCACCAGGTGCTCCTTGCACACTCTTTGGGGCAGCTCTAGTCTGTCCTATAGAGTCACTATGAGTTGGAATCGACTCGATGGGAACAGGTTTGGTTTGGTTTTGGTATGTGGTGAGGAGTCCCTGGGTAATGCAAACAGTTAAGTGCCAGGCTACTAACAAAAAGGTTGGAGATTCAAACCCACCGAGAGCCACTTCAGAAGACAGACTTTCCAATCTGCTTCCAAAAGATCACAGCCTTGAAAATCCTGTGGAGACCAGTTCTACCCTGCACACATGTGGTCACCTTGAGTTGGAACCGATTCTACCGTACCTAACAACAACAACACAGGGTAACAAAATTGGGAACTGCAGATTTTGAACATCCAAATTTTACTACGCTACATTCATAGGACATCAAGTTGCATATCCAGTCAAACCCTGTTAGAGTTAATAATCCCTTAAGTATCACTTCCTTTGGTATCAGATTTCAAAGTAGTAATATACATTTTATAGCACATTTCCAATTTTTAGCATTGTCATTTTGAAATATAGTGCCATGACTTCGAGAACTGCCTCTCTCTTCAATTCTCCCAAGACGTGATTCCTACCAGACAGGAACTATTTCTTCTTTGAGGTCTAAATAGCTCCTAGCAACCTACTGCGTTGAATATTTAATGAAGATTGAATATTTCCTCTGTGATAGATCAATAACTCTTGTTGATTCTCTGAGGAATGCTTTTTTTAACATCGTGTAGTAGGTTAAGAAAATCATATTCTTAAATATTGTGATTAATGTCAAAAGTTTGTTTTAGTGATGTAAAAATTCATGTACCATAAGTTTTCAGTTACCTGTTTTTCTTGGTTTATGTATCCAGTTTGGATTTTGATGTTATCTCAAGTGTAAATCTGAAATTGATTGATCTGGTAGCTTGCAATATAGTTATTTGCTAGGAGTGTTGATTACTCTAGAATTTGTAGTATTTGAATTTGTGGTCTCTGAAAATCAAAATCATTTACTAATGAGGTTTAAAGATGTTAGTGGTGCATTTTTTAATAATATAAATATAATTTTATTGATAAATACCTCCAAAAACATAAAAATTCTCTCCTTTTAATTGATAAAATTATTATTTCTTGTATTTTTACAGTTTTATATTTAATTTTCTTAGGTTTAAACTTCTTAATTGAAATTAGGTTTAAATGAAATACATTTGTATTTGCCAGTGAAGTCTCTCTAAATTTGTGAAATAGTTTGAAAGTTTTCAATTGGTAAAACCGGAATCACTGTATTGGAATCATTTGGTACAAGTTGTTAATGTGGCATTCACATGGAATTTATCAGAATCAATTAGAAAAACAAACTCTCATTTAAATGACAACAGAAAAAAATTAAGCTGGTAGGGGAAAGGGTGCATATACTTTTCATTCTCTTTCTACTCTAGGAAGCATATGAATATAACTTTGAAATAGATGTATGCCTATTTAATTATGCCTTTGACAGTTATGCGTAATGACAACATAGCCTCCATTTTTAAGGAATAATTTCACTGTGTTTCACATTTCATGACATCTGAGATCTATATTTTAATTTAAATAACTGCAAACATTGTTTGGTATTTATTTTACTACAACAAAATTGTGTGTGTGTGTGAGAGGAGAGAGAGACTACACTTACAGTGCGTATCCGATAACAAGGGTGGAATAAATCTGTTGAATCATAGTGGACTGTTATCTGTTTTAAAGGTCTTTTTGACCCAGGAGTCTGTGACCTGTGAAATCTCCACTTTTTTGGTTTTGTAGAGATATTTTACAAAGCAGGGATTTAAGTTTAGATGAACATTACTGCCGGAAGTTGGCTGATACGGTCCAAAACCTGAAAGTTATCAAGATAATACACTGAAAAAAATTTTAAAAGAGTCCTGTAACAATTAACATATTTGAGAAGAAGAAGGCTGAGGTTAAGGAAGCTTCTTTTCTTCCACGACTTATAACTAAGAGAACCTGAGATACAACCTGGTATTTTCAATGCTCTGACTACTCAGTAGCATTCCATTTTGTGAAATCATTGCCCAAAAAATGCACCCAAATCTTAAGTTACAAACTGTTCTTGATCTGATTGGAAGGGGCATCCCATAAAGGGATATGAGTTGTTTATAAGGCATTGCAGATCCAAGGCTGCACAAAGGAAGGCTGAGACTTGGGGGAGGGTTCGAGTCAGGGAAGGGAAGCTTCATAGACGTTACAACTCTGTCCAGAGGCCAAATGGGAGATAAATCACTGCTGGCCACCTCTCCTATTATTGAAATGGTTCAGGCTTGGGGTTTCACTGAAGAACTTACAGGGTTTTGAAGTGCAAATAGGATGGTGAAGAGTAAACCCTTTTAGGGTTTCATTTTGAAGGATTTTTTTCCTGTGTGGATTTCTAGCACTGACTGTGATCTGGAAGGGGCCCTTAAAAAAGAAAACTTTTGTTTTTTGTTCAATCAGGCAATAAGGACTTTCCACAGGGGTGCACTTTTCTTGCATGCATATCGATCCCAGTGTATTTAAAAGTAGGTCATTTAATTGGGTTTTTTTTTTTTTTTTTTTTTTAGACTTTTGCAATGAAACTGTCATTTCAAGGTCACGTCTCTCTATTGGTATTAATGCCCAAGTTTGAGTGTTCAATAAGGTGGTACTTTTTTCAGATCAGTAGTTTTGAGGGCGTTACTCAGGGTTAGTGTGTGTTAAACAAAGATTTCTAGTGAAAGATCAAGTCCATAGTAGAACCAGGCCTTTCTGTATTGAGAAGCATTCCTAATTGATCTTTTTTTTTTTCCAATTGAGTTGGATGTAATTGTAAATCTTTTAATTTTTTGTGTGCATTCTGTTTTGTCAGCCTTCAAACAAACAGAAAATTCTGAGATTGTGAAATATTTGTACTACTTTATTTGTACAGATACACTGACATTCTTGAGGAAATAAGGGAAACATGAAAAATGTTTAGGAAAGGGATATGTTGATTTATTAAGATGATATTTTTTCTTTTACCCTCCAAATAATTCAAACACAGGAGCTAAAATCTCTCTTAAAATTCATATATTTTAATAAAATGGGGGTGAGAGGAGTCATTAGTGACTCCAAAGAAAAACAATTATAACATACCTTGAAGGTTTTTTATGCAAAAATTTTTTTAATTAGAATATTTTTATCCTTAAAGAAATGTCTCTGTAAATGCTTACATTTCTTCTCAGCAATATCTTTGATGAAAATTTTCTTGAGTATTTGGCTCTTTACTTCAGATTTAACATAAATAATTGTACCAGTTACCCAATTTGAAAATGGTAATGTATTTAGCTGCAGAGAGATTTTCCTCTATGATGCTTGATATCTACTCTAAAAATGGGTTGTTAATCTCTATAATTGACATTGGTTACACATGTTCTTAATTGATCTGGTTGGTTTTTGTTTTTATATTCTTCAATATTTCCCCTTCACTGAATTTACCTAAATCTGAGAGTTAAATTTACTTCCCATTGCTGCATGAAGATTTTTAAATAAGGTGCTTTACAAAAACAAGAACCCTAGGTGACACCAGGCAGAGTCCCCCCACATCTCCAGCTTCCCTGTCATTAGTTTGTGGCTGGGAGATGTTAATATGGCCTTTCCTTTGTTAGAAAAGAGATCTGCAGCCTTTCCCAGAATCCTCTTGTTAACTGTCTTTTTAACTCAAGTTGGAGGTCGTCTGATGAGTGAATGGTGAGCTTTTTTTATGAGCTACATATATTGTTGACATTGTGTCACGTGGTACTTTTTAATTTCTAATGTGTTTTTAATTTGCAAAGCATGCATGTACCTCTGGAAGCAACAGAACTAAGCCAGCATCGCTGAGTCCAGATATTGCTTTATGCAAATAAGAAAGGTCAGGCTTAGGAATGTTGTATCATAGCCTTCGATTTACTGAAACACACGTGTGAATGAGTTTCACTGTGAATATTGCTGAATAAAGGAGGATACTTGAGAAAGATTTTTTTCCCAAGGAGTTCTCTTGCCTCTTGTCAAGTGAATTGCCCCAATATAAAAGCACTGGGGGGAAAAGTGAGCTACAGACTGAAAAGGCAATCCACAAATAATCACTCTTTTCTGCCTTTGATTGTGTCAGATTTTTTTGTGTGTTTGGCAATTGTTTTCTTTTTCGCTTAGAAGAGGTTTATGGTCCAATGTCTGTCAAGTTAGCCTCTGTCTTAAGGTTGCAGTTGTATTTCTCTCTTGAGTTCCTAGAGGTGATGTTATCTTTTGTTCACTCAGCAGTGTGGTCGTTCCTGAGAGCATCTGTCACTTTAGGCATTGCAAGATGGATGGGTCTCCAGTGAACTGCTGGTTAAAGCAAATGGTGAAAATAAGAAAAGACAAGGGGTTTCAGGGTCTGCAGAGGGGACAGACAACAAGAAAACACTGTTAGAAATCAAGAGTAAGCTGAGCAATAGAGGAAGAGAGAACAAAGATGGATCATATGTCATTTTATAAACATCTTGGAAATCAGAATCTGTTGGTGGCTACTGTGATCTGAGGAGGACATCTGCATCATGGTAAACAATCTCTGTGCTTTGGGGTTTTTAAATGTAATTGGGTGTATGAAAAGAAAAAAGCCTGGGGAAAGTGTGGAGAAATTACAGTAATGATACAGAATGTTTCCTATGAGGATTTTGCTGATTGGAGAGTTAGTAATCTTTTAAAATGTTCTAAAGATTTAAAAAATTTCAACCCGAACTTTAAAAAATATTTTTCCTCTCTCTTTTTTTGGTAAGAAAATATATATTAAATGTTTGAAAGGTTTTGGCCATGTAACTAACATCTTTACTGCGTGCCTTATGGCATTTTTGCAGGGGTCTCTAAAAAGTCTATGCTCACGCCTTAGGTCGGTTGGGGTGGGTTTTAAGTTATTTTAAGTAACTTCCAATTTCTATTTAATGGGCTCTTTAATGAAAGAAATGTAATTGTTATTGATCTGTCAGGACAAGCTGGAGATTTTGTATTGTATTTAGAAATCCATTTTGTTGGAGAAGGTCAAAATTTATAAATCCTGGCTGATACAAAGCTCTTCCTTGTGTAAAACAAGGAACAGGAAGGAGGTTAGCCAGGGAATAAGAAAGAATGGGGAGCAGGGGCTGATGTCATTGAAAAAAATGATTTTGTCAAACTTTTTGGCATTTGTCTGTGAAAAAGACGGTAGGTTGAAAGGCAAAGAAATTAAGATGATTAGAAGCTTTAAGTTATACAAATGGTAGAGTATCTTCCTTCTCTATGGTGTAAATAATAGATGAAAGAGTAAGAGTGACAACAAAGGATCAGGTCGTTTAAGAGAATGTGTGCAGCCTGAATAGGGGTCTGTGGCCCAGGGCCAAAGGTCTCAGCTTTGAGTGTAATTAGAAGAAAATACAAAAATGTCATTACTAGCAGGTGAAGTGTGCAGCACGTGGCCAAAAATTAGCAATTTTAGACTCTGAAGCTATCGGAATTGGATTACTGACCTTTTTTTTTTTTTTAATCATTAAGGTCCTTGTGGAGCCATATAGTTTCATTGGCAGTAATGCAGTTTGACCTTGTTGACCATATGGGGTAATCTGGTGTTGGATGTAGGTAGAAGGTTCTGATTTAGAGGAAGATGTCTGTGTGTGTATGTATGTGTATGTGTGTGTTAAATACATGAGTTTGAAAATCTGGATTTTGCATTCTTAAGTGTAATTTTACCTGAAGCCATTCTTGTGACAGTAAAAGAGGTAAGATATTTATTTCAAAATCTAAAATGTTTTTCTTTTTCTCACTCTCTTTCCCCTCTTTTAGGCTGGCACAAAAGAAGAGTAAAATGAAAACCTTTTTTTTTTGAAAACATAAGTTAATATTATTTCAGATATTTTAATGTTATATTCATACTGAAATGAGTGCACTCTTTCCTTAGACATAATAGCAAAGGGATAGAAACACGTCTAAGTTAGTATAAAAGTCATTAGCACATAGTTTTTACTTTACTTTTGCTTTATGACTATATTTTCTGTTTTTCTATGCAATAGTTTATATTGACCATAATCTACTTAGAGAAGAGAATAATATGTACACTGTAATTTTCATCCAATTATATGCAGCCATAATTATTTAGTTTATTCTAGGAATACACTACCTAAACAACTCTTTTTCTTCTTGGAAATTATTAAAACATTTATTTCAGAAAGTTTAAAATCATTTCAGTTAATATTAGGGATTAGGTATATCTTAAATTTTTTCTATTTCTTTGAGTAGATAAATTTTGACCAGTTATTAAGGTTTATAAAAATCTTCAGCTTTTTAGTGTAAGAAAACTACCTTGTATTAATTTCATTCCTGAAGCTAAAATAAATAAATAAAGATATGGTAACATCTGTTAGAAAACACAGACTAAATAGACTTATTCAATTTATATTTATTGGGGGAAAATCTTAAGACTAACAGAAATTAAATATGAGTATATTTAATTAGGAGTGATTATTTTGGGAGTATTTAGGAAGGAGGAATGTCTGTGTTTGCCAGTTATGATGTATAAGTATTTGTGTAAGACTATAATAATTCATTTCTAATTGTAATTTTTATAGAATTGTAAATATTTAATTATTGTAGAGTATAATGCTTTCGAAAATTAACTCGTCTTTACATATATATTTTTTATGTTTTTGCAGGTGCAAAAAAGCTTTAAACAAGTTAAAATATAGGCAACAGGCTCCCTGAAGTGTTGACTGCCCAACTTAATCATGAATGTGATTCAAAAATGTTAATAAATAAGCCAAGGTATTGTACAATTACAATATGCCCCCCTCCCCAAATTTTTTCAAGATCAAGTTTGTTTTAGGAAGCTTTGTTTAGCTTTTAAATAAAGCTACAATTTTTGGTGCTTAAACCGATCAAGCAGATATTTCTATGAAATCCTCCGTTTCATCTCCTCCCCTTCCCTATGTCTCTCTCCCCTCCCCCATCTTCTCCACACGTGTGTGCGCATGCGCGCGCATGCATGCAACCCTTACTCAGGAATAAGGTTATTATTACAACAGCCTCTGTGTTATATTACCTGTATATCTTTATATTTCCTGTATTAAGTAAATAAGAATTCCATTTTTGATTCCTCTTTGTTGGTGGTGGTTTTATCTTTCAGATTGCCTAATGAGAGACTTCCAGATTATTGGTCTCAGCAGAAAGAAACAAACCATATTTACTGACAGGATACGTGTTAAATTGTTATCATATAACACTATCCTGAGATGTGTATTATAAAAGTTTTATAGAGTTTTTTTTTTTTTCCTATTCATGCTTTTAATTTAGGGAAGGAAAAGGTGGTTCTCTCTCTGTTTCCTCTGTCAAAGAAAATCAAGAGCTGCTTAGAATTGAGAATTTAGGACTACTGTTTTAAGTAACTCTTGTCTATCAGGAGCATAACTCAAAAAACGAGCCTTCTCCTTTTGGAAGTTGCAACGTGCTTAGATGGTCTGGTGCTTCCAAGGGAGGCCAAAGATCTTTTCCTCTTTTATGACCTGTTGTATCCTTTTGAGGCCAAAAAGAACAAGAGGGTCATTGCCACTTCAGCCTGGTCCCTGTTTGTTCCTTCATGGTGACCACGCAGATACTGAAATCCAGTATTGGCTTATCATTTGGGCCTGGAACATCTGGCAAGTAGTCAGAGAGGGAGCGGAGGAGACAGAAGAAAAAGAACGGTTTCATTTTGTTTCACCAGGTGCTAGGAGGAAGCAACATTAGCCTTTTTGATATGGGAGGCAAATTCTGAGGGCCCTGGAGTTAGGCTTCAACAATTGAAGAGGTCAAAGGGCAACTGAATGGGGTCAGTGAGACACCATGGGGTGTATTTTGTTACTTAGTAAAAGGAGCAGCCTCCTAAACCTTAAAGGATTGTCTTGAAAATCTGTGTTGTGAAAAGGTTTTATGAGTCTCATGGCAAAAACTCCTGATTTATCTAAGGAATGCTCCCCTTTGTCTAATGGAAGGATAATCCTTACCAAATGTTGGCAACTACTCTAAGTGTCAATACAGGTTGAAAGAACAGTTAAGGTTTGAAGTGTACTTTGCTTTCCAAAATGTTTATCATTTTAATGTTTCTCTCTCAGTAAAGAATTTTGCACTGTTGAAATATCACGTTTTTCTCCCCTCAGAGCAGAAAGGGGGAGGGGCAGGGACAGGGATTACATTAATTTAAAAATTATTCTACCAGCATTTGACTTTACCCACAAACAGGATATTATTGTTAAGCCTTTAAAGACACCACAGTTTGTTCACTCTGAAACCTTTTAATTTATTCTAACTGGTAAAGGGAATAAACAGCACATAAGCATAATGTTACAGGAGTACAGAAGTTGTTTTTTGTTTTAATTTACTTTTATTTAATAGAAAGGGAGATATCCGTTGACAAATTGCCTTAAATTTCATGTTTCTCCCTGAATGTGTTTCTTGTGTTTTGTGTAGTAAGGAGGAAATAGACGTCAAAGTCAAGAATTGAGAATAAGAAAAGCAATATAATAAGGAATTTTCTCTTTGAAAGAAAATGAAGAAGGAAAAAAAATCTGATAAAGCTGGCTTTACTACATAGCTCATAGCCTCAATGCCATTTATATGATTGTGGATACCTTTGAAAGGTATTGGCCACCTGGCAGATAGGTAATGAAAGAGGACTGTTAGAGAAATTTGGCAGTATTTTGATGCTCCAATTTATACACTATATATGTTCATATACGTAGAGAGACAGCATACATGACAATAGTAACAAACAAACAAACAAAAAAAACCTTTGCCGTCCAGTCGATTCCAACTCATAGCAACTCAATAGGACGGAGTAGAACTGCCCTATAGGGTTTCCAAGAAGTAGGTGGTGAATTCGAACTGCTGACCTTTTGGTTAGCAGTCGTAGCTCTTAACCACTATGCTACCAGGGTTTCCACAATAGATATTGAAAGGGAAAAAAAAAGAAAGAAAATCATGACTATACAGTAGGCTTTATTGACCATTTTCTTAGTAATTTATAAATTTAGAATATTTATAAATTGTATGTGTGATTTTTTAAACCGTTTTTAAATAATGAGTCATTTGAAAGCTGCATATACATAAACGTAAGGCTCAGCAAAGCAGTGTGATCTGTTTCTATTTTCTCAAGGTTAAAGTGCCTTTCAACAACTAATTTAGAACCCTAAGTGTAGTAACTGATAATTGCCTAGAGAAAATCCACAGCTGTTTAAGTAGCATTGAAATTGTGGCAAGACTGACAAATACAATTAGCAATGTTAGTAAGATAAGAAGATGGTAAGACGGGCAGATGACAGAGTGGAAAGATGAAGACAGCAGGGGTATAAGAACACATATATCCATATGAGAACACAACATTTAAGTTACTTTGAATATACAGAGATTTTTCCTTTAAGTCTTCCTCTTTTCCTACTCTCTGAATTACCTGCACAATGTATGTTTATAAGTTACATAATTCAGATAATGTTTGTTCAGTCCCACGTGCCTAATTCACATTTATTTTTGAAAAGACAGCAGTTTCGCAGTAGTATCTAAGAAAAACAATCATTTTGCTGGTTCTAAGGCACAATTTGATTTGGGGTACTTTTTAAAAGTCCATTTTAAATATAATTTTATTTTATTGTAATTACTGTGAGTGGGAATTTGTTTACCCCTCTTTACACCTTTATCATTCCCATTATTCATCCAAATGCACCCCAGAGAAGAACAAAGCCCTGTTTCTGGATCTGATGACCCAACATTACAGAAAAAAAAAAAAACCCCAAAAATCTGTAACAGCCTTTAATATGTTATTTGGAAACCCTGGTGGTGTAGTGGTTAAGTGCTATGGCTGGCTGCTAACCAAAAGGTCGACAGTTCGAATCCACCAGACGCTCCTCGGAAGCCGTAGGGGGCAGTTCTACTCAGTCCTATAGGGTCACTCTGAGTCGAGTTATTACTGACTATGCTCATCTAGTTAATGTTCATAGCCCACTTTCCAAATAACTTCTTAGGGAAATTAAATGGGGATAGGGAAATAAGAGAAATCAGGCAAATGTTATTTAAAAATCCTAATTTAGTCATCTGTGCCCTTCTATAATATTTGGGTGCCCTTTCTAGAATACTATTTAAAGCATCAGATGAAATTTGGAAAAATTATTGTAGTACCTTCTAAAATTCTCCACTCTGCATTTGGGAAATGTTTTATGCAGATTTTAATGATTATTATGATAAATCCCCAGAAGTTTGTTCTTTGAAACCATAGAGACTCTGAACTCTCTAAGCATGGCAGCCTTGATGGATGTGATGAGCCACACTTTGGAAGCATTTCTCTTTATTTAATGTTTTCTGTTCTGGATTATTGACTCTACTCCCTGTTGAAAAATTGGTCTCTGGTGACATGGTAGAGGTCACAGGCTGCCTATTATTGTTTTGCATCTTTGATCTTACACAGGGATTGCCTCTGGTAATTATACTAGTTCCAGAGAGTCTTCATGTAGATGTGTTTATTTTACAGAAGAATTTCTGGTATTTCAAGGAAGAAAGTAAAGATTCCTAGTTCTAACATGTAACTCTTCATTACAAAGGAAAAATAGCATTGTACTTCATCTCTTAACTATGGCAGTTCTTGCCAATTATTATAAAATCAGTTGGCATATTACAGTCATCATTTCCTTTAATAATTTAAGACATGTCTGTAAGTATATTGCTAAAAATGGTAAATTTTAGAATTAAGTAACTAGGGCTGGGTTTTTATTTCAGTACCTACAACACTGTGGACTTTAGAAATTGTGGAAAAAGATTTATCCAAATTTAAATGTGCAGAACAGTTAAAAGTGGTTGGAAATTTTGTCTTTTAATCTGTTTGAATACTCAAAAGTTTTCAGCAAAATTGAATAAAACGCTTTTGAATGCATGGTTAGCTTTGTGCTTTTTTGGAATGTGCATGGGAAGAGATAATATCTCTTCAAATCCATTTAATGAGTAATTGGATAAGATGCAAAAAAAAAAAAAAAGTTCAGTGTACTCATTTTTTACTCAATTCTAGTTTTAAAAAAATATTTACCCCCAAGAACTCACAATCTAGTGTGGAAGTCAGACACAGGCTAGACCCAAATAACTATAATTGAGAGTGACAATTGTCAATTTAAGAGAGTAAATGAAATGTTAAAAGAGCATGAAAGAGTAAGAACTGTGAATATACACTTGATTCTAATTTTGTGTTATAGACTCTACGAGAACTTGCAAGAACCATGTTTGGTTTATTTGTCTAGTAGTCACACATTGTAATTCTCATCGGTGGGTATTTCTAGCAGAGAAAGTGTCAGCAGTCATGTTATAACAAGTAGTTTTCTTATATGAAGGCAAAGAATTTTACAACTGTCAGAGACAGCAATAATCTAGCCTGTATACTCATTTTGCAGTTAAGACACTGAGCTCAGTAGAGATTAAATGACTTACTCACAATCATATCACTAGGGATACAGCCAGACCTCTTAGAATTTAGGACATCTTCTGTCTCCTGTAGGGTCGCTCTGATTTGGAATCGACTCAACAGCAACGGGTTTGTTTTTTGTTTTTTTTCTGTCTCCTAGTTATTATATATACTCTAGAGTTCCATCGTCTAATATGGTAGATACTAGCCAAATTGGCTATTTAAATGAAAATATTTAAAAATAAAAAATTTTTAAAAAATAAAAAATTCAATTCCTCAAACACACCAGCTACATTTTAAGTGCTCAGTTACCTCATGTGGCTAAACCCACTGCCATTGAGTGGATTCTGATTCAGTGACCCTGTAGGACAGAGTAGAACTGCCCCATAGGGTTTCCAAGGCTGTAATCTTTGCAGAAGCTGACTGCCACATCTTTTTTCTGTGAGGTGCTGGTGGGTTCAAACTGTCGGCCTTTTGGTTAGCAACTGAATGCTTTAACCGCTGCCATATTGGACAATGAAGATAAAGAACATTGCCATCATCACAGAAAATTCTGTTGAACAGCACTGCTCTTAGAGTCTCAAAGGTCACCCTGATTTGTACATGTAATTGTGACATTTCTTAAGAAATGAATTGTATACAGTACAAAACAGCAGCTTTGGGAACTTTTGCTTTTATGGTCATTTATTCCCAGAATCTACTGTAGTGCCCAATCCATACACGGGACAGAGTGCATCTTATTTTTCTTAGTATTCTCAATGTAGTGCAGTGCTTAAAAAAAAAAAAAACTGCTATTACCTATTACATTTTGCGTGCACTTATTCTGTGCCAGATACTTTTCTAAGACAGATAGAAAGAGAGATAAAGAAATAGTATTGCCCCGATTTTACAGATGAAATATTGTGTAACTTGCCCAATATCATAGAGGGAGTAGTTGGTGCAGGATTTGAATTGAAGTCATCTGACTTCAGAGCCTATGTGTTTAACCACAACAACAGTTCAATTTCCATGAATGTTGGCTGCCTGGGTGGGTGATTTTAATGGTTGCAAGGTGGGTGACAGCATCTGCAAAGAAAAAGGTAACAGAAAACTGAGAAGTGATGCAGATTCCTTTTTAGTACTATGCCTTGGGCTCAAAAAAAAATTTTTTTTTTTCCCTTGGGCTCAGTTAATAAATTGTGCCTTAAAAAAAAAGGTAAGTCTCAAACTTAAATACACACCACAAGCAGGATGCATCACTTTTACCTTTTTCATTCTACTTCAAACAGCATGTTTTACTGGAAAAAACCATGGACTTTTGAGTATATATCTGAATCCTAGTTCCACCGTTTACAAACTACAACTTTGGCTTGTTGCAGAAACTAGGTTAGTTGCCCTATAGATTTGTCTCTCCTTCTGAATCTGCTTGCTTACTGCCTTGTAGTTTCATCTAACCCGCTCCTCCATCCATCAATGGAAGTTAGCTCTAGAGGTCTGATTAGCTTCATCACACCCTTTGGCAGAATTGCTTCCTACGTGGTGTGTGTCCTTCATGCTGGCTCACGTGGGGAGGCACGCAGTGTGACCACCCACTGTTAGTAATGCTAAGCTTGATCAGTAGGTTCAAAAGTGACAGGCTTTCCCTTATAAAGTTCCTTTTTTTTTTTTTCAATCCAACGGTTTCACTTATTATCACAGCCTGAATGAATTTTTCAGTAGGGGTTGTAAAATGGCAATTTTATAATTCTGTCATTCTTTGCACATTTATTAGTTGGAATTCTTCATAAAAATAAAACTCTTCCACAATAACCAGTACTGGAAGGGCAAGAGAAATGCCTCCCTCTTTCCTTTTCCTTCTAACAGTGTCCAATTAGGAGTTCTCTTTCTCTTTGAGTAGCAGAATGAAATCATGAGTTTTTATATTTTAAATATACTTCAGTCACTTGTATTTATTATTTTTTATGTTCAATTTCTCTAATCTTTCTCCAGTGGAAATCGTTCGGGTTGACTCTTATGCCTTTTGACGGGACCATTAGTCCTTGAGAGCATCTTTGCTTTCTGAAAACACAGGATATTCGAGGCCTATTTTGTGTATTTCCTGCCCCAGACCTGGGATTAGACAAACCTTCCTGATTTCCTTGCAGTGGAGAATGGTATTAGAAAGCCACAATTTAGATACTAGGAAGTGCTTATTATTGAATTGTCATTGTTTCTCAGACTCTTCAGCAGACAGAGTTTCTAAATACAGTGAAACCTGTGAGAGCCAGATCTTGACAGGATGGCCTTGTTTTTCCAGGTCTCGCAAGCTTTCTGCCTTTGACAGGGTGCAGTATTACCGCTTTTCTATTTCCTGTTTTAGTGGAAAATATTTGAGTTTTCCTTCTCTGACAGGTTTCTGCCTTATACAAATTCCAGCTTTCACAGGTTTTACTTATATATTTGAAACCATTTTTTTTTAAATGAGTTATTACCCAAAAGCTAAGAAGTGTAGATTAGAGGCTTCTCAAACTTATGTTCATCATAAGAATCACCCATGGAGGAAGTCAGCACTACTGGACTAAACCAAAAGCTGAGAAGTTTCCTGAATACAACCAAACACTTTGAGGGACAGAGTAGCAGGGGCGGGGTCTGGGGACCATGGTTTCAGGGAACATCTAGGTCAATTGGCATAACAAAGTTTATTAAGAAAATGTTCTGCATCCCACTTTGGTGAGTGGCATCTGGGGTCTTAAAAGCTTGTGAGCAGCCATCTAAGATGCATCAATTGGTTCCAACCTACTTGGAGCAAAGGAACATGAAGAATACCAGACACAAGGAAAATGTTAGCCCAAGAGATAAAAGGGCCACATAAACCAGAGACTCCATCAGCCTGAGACCAGAAGAACTAGGTGGTGCCCAGCTACCACCAATAACCGCCCTAACAGGAAACACAACAGAGAGTCCCTGATGGAGCAGGAGAAAAGTGTGGAGCAGAACTCAAATTCTAGTAAAAAGATCAGACTTAATGGTCTGACTGAGACTGGAGGAATCCCTGAAGCCATGACCCCTGGACACTATGTTAACCCAGAACTAAAATCATTCCCGAAGCCCACTCTTCAAAGATTAGACTGGACTATAAAACAAAATAATACTCATGAAGAGTGTGCTTCATAGTTCAAGCAGATACACAAGACCAAATGGGTGGCTCCTGTCTAGAGGCAGGATGAGAAGGCAGGAAGGGACAAGAGCTGGTTGGGTGGACACAGGAAACCCAGGGTGGAAAGGGGCAGTGTGCTGTCACATTATATGGATTGCAACTAGTGTCACATGACAGTATGTGTATAAATTTTTGTACGAGAAATTAACTTGAGCTGTAAACTTTCACCTAAAGCACAATTTTTAAAAAATGAGTTATTACTTAAAATATATATTATCCCCATGTACCTATTCCGTAACCTAACTTGCTGTTAAAACCCCAAAGTAGTGTCTTAGAGAGAATTCTTTCTCTTTTAGCATGAACATGATTTTTTAAACCTGTACTTTTCTTTGTTACTGTGATGATCCTTTTTAAATCCTTTTAAATTAATATTTTCTCCAGATACAGTGTATTAAAATCCAACTTTTACTTAAAGCCAAGTGCCAAAAACCCACTGCCGTCGAGTCAATTCCTACTCATAGCAACCCTACAGGATTGAGTAGAACTGCCCTGTAGAGTTTCTAAGGAAAGCCTGGTGGATTTGAACTGCTGACCTTTTGGTTAGCAGCCGTAGCTCTTAACTACTACGCCACTGGGGTTTCCTGAAAGCCAAGTGCGGTATCCTGAAAGTATTTATACTTGGTCAGAAGAGGAACTTAGTGAGGGAGTATAGTTAAGTCAGTACAAGTCTATCATCTAGAAAATAGTTTGGAGTAATTATGCTAGAAGGCAGTAGTAGAAATTCCAGTTCTTGACGGGAGGTTCTCCATCTGTGTGCTAGAATGAATTTTTTTCTTTTCCCTGGAATCTTGAAGCACCAGTAGAGGATGGGGGTGTTCACTTTGCAAATTCAGTTTCTCTTACCATCTTTTTGAGTAGTAAATCTATTTTTTAAAGCTACTTGCTCAAGGGTAGTCATAGATTTGGGATTAGTTCAGTTGCTATATGATATTTTCCTTTTCCTTTATTACATTATGGTGTAAATCTGTTCATTACTTTAAGAGTTAGAAAATACCAGTAAGAAGAAAGATAGCAATTTATATACCCAGAGACTGTCTGTAGAAGAAGAGTTGTATAAACATACCCAATGCTTGTATTTTTGGGGAGTTGATACAAATGTTTTTCATTTTAAATTTGCCACATAATGAATTGAGATAACATGACTGACTCTTCTAAAGTTGGAAGCAATGGTGTGAAAAAGAGCCTGGGCAAGAGAATTTGCAGAATCGAGGGATGTTGCTGCTGGTTGTACTGATGCTTTAGAGTGTAAGAGCAGGCCTGTACTTCCTCCCCCCACGTTTCTCTCTATTAAGTCATTTACCCTTTGCCCATCTTTCCCTTTCATCTAATACTTGCAGTAAGATTTTTTTCAGAAAGGAAGAGTCGTTTTATTTTTTATTTTTAAAATTGTTGCTTTGGCTTATTAACCCCACATCTTAAGTTCATAAGTTAAAACTCCTTTCTCAGCCTTGTCTTGCAGCTGTGATATATATACTTAAGGACAAATCAGCAAACAAAAATCTTCCTTGCAGGTTAGCCATTTGCCAAATTAGGTCATTATTTTAACAGCTGAATGGCATAGGTGATAAAGATAGCTAAGAGAACTGCTTCTATAGCCTAACCGATTGGATTCTGATTGGTTCTGAATAGGCTCTACTCCTGAGGAGCCCTGGTGGTGCAATGGTTAAGCATTTGGCTGCTAACCAGAAGGTCAGTGGTTCAAACCCACCAGCTACTCCTTGGGAGAAAAGAGCTGGCAATCCGTTCCCATAAAGATTTCATCCTAGGAAACCCTATGGGGCAGTTCTACTCTCATATAGGGTCACTATGCGTCGAAATCAACTCCACAGCACATAACGATGGTAGATTCTGCACCTGTCTTTGTCATCTCCTCATAGCGTGACCTTGGGCGAGTTCCTTCCCTTCTCTGGGCCCCAGTTATTTTAAAAATGGAGGCAACAGTAGTACTTACTTTTCTCTTAGTAAGCTTTCCATGTTATTATAATTGTCAAAAAAAAAAAAGCTTCCTTTCATAGTTCTTGACATGACTAGTACCATACCACCACCATTACCACAACCACCACCACTCGCACCACCATCAACACCACTACTAGTAATAAGAAGAGTGATAGCAGCAGCTACTCTTGTATCAGCTACTTGTTAGATGTCTACTGTTGTTATATACTTCACATATAACTTAAAACTAACTTTTTAAAAAGAAGAATATATATTCTGAAATATGATCTGATACTTGATTGTAAAAAATCTTTAGGGAGTAAATTAAAGGGAAATTTTATTAAGATATTTTTCTCCCTATCTCCCGTATACTTAATTACTGTGAGAGTAATTATTATGTCAATAATACAGTAATTATTAACCACAAAACCTTTGGCAAGAAGGTGATAAAAACATTACAAATCAAGGAGTAGTCTCCCTCAAAATGTATTGCATCTCCTTTCCATTTTCAAGAGAAAAAGGAGACTTGAGAGGCCACGCAGTCATTAAAAAACCAAAAGCAAACCTGTTGCCGTCCAGTAGATCCCGACTCCTAGTGACCCTATAGGACAGAGCAGAACCGCCCCATAGGGTTTCCAAGAAGTGGTTGATGAATTCCAACTGCCAACCTTTGCTTAGCAGCCTGAGCTCCTAACCATTGCACCACCAGGGCTCCACGCAGACATTAGCAGCCGTCTGATTCCCCAGCTACTCCTTTCTTTGCTTTCCCCTTCTATCCTTCTTTTTGTTGAAAAGGGAAAAGTCTAGAACAGAAAGATACCAAGTCGAAATGCCAATGGTGATTTGTACTTGATCCCTCCTGCACTTAGAGCAGAAATTAGTGGTGCAGAAAGACCTCACATCGAATACCACCCCTTTCTCAGAGACCCCTCAATATCACAAACATGCTTATGGTAAGTATCTCATAGGTCTGTAGTGCTAATAACAAAATACTGAGTATCATTTGCTCTGTTAAAATTTCACAATAATAAAGCACTGTAATGCAATCTCAAAAACTTAATGTCAGCCAGATACATGGGAGTCACAAGACTGGTTTCTTGTCACGTTTCATTTAATGACGGTTGCTTGCAAATTATGTCTGCATCTTTTGGCTTGAAGTTGGATTCATTCGCACTATTTTCAGTCAGGTGTTATGCCATCTCAGGCATTGGAGGCTCTTTGAATTTCAGAGAAAAGGAAGAGTGGTTGTCTAGGCAAGTAATGCCAACAATTTCAGTGACCTTAAATATTATAGCTTATGATATTAAGAATAAATTGCATTAAAAAGCTTCACCCTTTTGCGGGGAGCATTGGACTGTCAAGCACAAAACTCCAGAGTCAGCACTAAAAAAAGCTGGGCTCAATTCTGTAATTCTTTGAATTATTATCATTAAAAAAAGAAAAACCCTATTTATATTTTTATTTTGGAATAGAATCAGCTACTTCCTTTTACTCTACCAGGTCTGGACAGGAGATGTTCCATGGGCACTTCCCCTTGTCTCCATCGGAGTATTGCTAATGCTCTTTTTTTTATTGCACATTAGGTGAAAGTTTACAGAGCAAACTAGTTTCTCATTTGAGAGTTTGTACATGAAGTATTTCATGACCTTGGTTTCATTCCCCACAATGTGTCAGCACTCTCCCCATTTCCGCTCTGGATTCTCTGCTTCCTTTCATTCTGATTCTGCCCCTTCCTGCCTTCTTATCTTTGTTTTTGGGCAGATAATGCCCTTTTGATCTTGTTTAATTGATTGTTCTAAGGAGTACGTTCCTCTCTGGTGTTATTCCTCTCTTATGTGCTTATCTATTGTTTGGCTTTGAGGTGGTCTCTGGGAATGGCTTCAGTTCCAGGTCATAAGGGTGTTTTAGGGCCATAGCCTCGGGGGTTCCTCCAGTCTCTGTCAGACCAGAAAGTCTGGTGATTATTGCAGATGCTCTTGGAGGATTATGCACATCCTCTATGAGGGTGAAGCTTGATTGCCTATTTTTATGCTGATTTAATACAGTAAAATCTTTGAAAGCCAGAACCTGTGTAAGGCAGAAACCTGTCAGAAGGAAAACTCAAATATTTTCCACAAATAGAGAGGGACAGAAAAATGGTAAGCTGCACCCTGTCAAAGGTGGAAAACTTGGGAGACCCGGAAAAACAAGGCAGACCCATCGAGTTCCAGCTCTCACGGGTTTTATTCAGCATAGTATTTATTTTTCAGCATAATTCTTGCCTGTACATATGTTTGCCATATTACTCCTTGAACTATAAAGGGCAGAGATTGAGATTATGTTCTCCTGTGTATAATTTGGCACTTTATCTTTGAGAATGTAGGTTTTCAATGATGAAAGGAAAATAACTTGTTGAGCTGGTAATAGATTAAGAAGAGGCAAGATTTCCAGGCACTGATGCTTTGGAGAAAGGCTAAAAGTCCACCTGTGAAGTTATTCCATTTTTCTCCGTGGATAAGAAATCCCGTGGTTGACTCTGCTAGTTCTGGTAGTTTTCTCCCTTCAGCAAAGAAGAAAGGTGAAATGGCTGTTGGATTTTGACTTAGATGCTAAACTAAAGACACAACATATTTCTCCTTCTTTTCCCACTCTGTGTAAATCGTGTGTGGTTGTGTTGAAAAATACAGTAAAACCAGTAACAGCTGGAACCTGTGTAAGGCAGAAACCTGACAGAGAAGGAAAACTCAAGTATCTTGCACGAAAGTAAGCGATAGAAAAGTGGTAAGACTGTACCCCGTCAAAAGCAGAAAACTTGCAAAACCCAGAAAAACAAGGCAGTCTTGTTGAGTCCTGGCTCTCACAGGTTTCACTGTACGTTGCTTTTGAGCTTTAGAAAACTTAATTGTTTATAGTTGTACTTGTGGGGAGTCTTACTGATTTAGCCCAAAACATGGTATTTCAGGAAAATTTCATTTGACAGACTGTTGATTTTATTCCATTTACAATTTTTAATTGGATATCTTGTATTACTTTGGGGTGTATGTTTTTGTAAATAAGGACTTCAGTGATTTAAATCCCTGCATTTAGTTTCATATTACCTATTATGAGAAAGGTTGTCAAAATATAAATTCTGGCCTTTCCTTCAGATCATAGGAATCTCTAATAAAGCTTTGATAAGCCCAGCCATTCTGATGGAAATCACTGTGCACTACTTACTGTTATTGGAATCACGTAAGAAGACTTTGCTATAAAGGCAGCTTCAGGCGCCAAAACCTCTTATGGAGCTCTCATGTATAAGCTTGAGGAGCTTGCGAGTATGGTTGTGATGTGCTATGCATCACCCTTTCTCTGCTCTGAGTCATCACCACTTGACCATCGCATAGCTCCCTTTCCTGTTGAGCCTAGCCACATTCTTTTCAACCGGTCCTCCAGGGACTGCCTCCAGGGAGTCTATCAGAGTTGACATTCTAGCCGAAATTTAGTATCTGTCCCTCTCCTGGATTGAAGAAGTGGGTCTGAGATATTCTTAAAATTGCCTTTCTTGAAATGAGATACCCAAGTTGACCCTATACTCTAGGGGTGCAAGATTTGTTATCACAAGTCCTGTCCCTACCAGTTGGGTGATAGCGGACAATTCACTTGGCTTCTCCAAGACTCAGTTTTTTCCATCTCTTAAGTGGGAAAAGGTCATATCTACTTCAGAATACTGAGGATTAAATAAAATAATTTTTGTCAAGTGCTTATTATACTATCTAGCCCAGCAGTTCTCAAATTTTTGGTCTCAGCACCCCTTTACACTCTTGAAAATTGTTGAGGATCCCAAAGAATTTTTATTGATACAGGTAATACTTATTAGAAATTAAGCAAAAATTAGACAGGACTATGAAACAAAAAATAATACACATGAGGAGTGTGCTTCTTAGTTCAAGCAGAAACATGAGACCAAATGGGCAGCTCCTGTCCAGAGGCAGGACGAGAAGGCAGGAAGGGACAGGAACTGGTTGAAAAGACACAGGGAACCCAGGGTAGAAAGGGGGAGTGTGCTGTCACATTGTGGGGATTGCAACTAATGTCACAAAACAATATGTGTATAAATTTTTGTATGAGAAATTTACTTGAGCTGTAAACTTTTACCTAGAGCACAATTAAAAAAAATTAAAACTGAGAAGTTTGAAAAATATTTATCAAAATTTTAAATTAATAAATCTATAATATATTAGCATTTAATAGCATATTTTATGAAAAATAACTATTCTTCTCCCAAATAAATTAGTGAAAAGAATAGCCAATCATGTGGCTTCTGGAAAACTCCACTTTACACATATGAGAGATTGAGAGTGAAAAAAGCAAATAATATTTTAATAATATTTTGAAAACAATTTTTAGCTCATTGACCCCCTGAAAGGGACCCTAGGCCGTTCTTTGAGAATTGCTGGTCTAGACTAAAGTTACTACTCCATAAACTGTAGTTATTATTGATAAACATAAATTTTTGTAACTAACAAGTGCTGTCTGTACAAAGTGCTATAATAAGTAAAGGCCATGCTTTCAAGATTTCTTACCATGTACTTTCCCAAAGAATCCCAAATAATATTGTGCTTCAGATGGGGCGAAAGAAACAACAGTGTTTTTCAAATAAATACTAGTAATACATATGTGTTCTTTCAGTTTGAAAGACTCAAATCTTCGTTTCAGGAATTTGTGAATTAAATATATTATCATGAAGCTCCCATTTTTTTTTCCACAGGAAAATATTTTTCCCCCTAAAAAAAGAAAAAAGAAGTAAGGTATTTACTGTGTAACCACTGAGAGAGTTGGTGTGGGGTTTTGGTAGCCCATGAGTTTTAAGGATGTATAGCAGATGTGAAAACCCTGGTGGCATAGTGGTTAAGTGCTATGGCTGCTAACCAAAAAGGTCAGCAGTTCAAATCCACCAGGTGCTTCTTGGAAACTCTGTGTGGCAGTTTGGGTCGCTATGAGTTGGAATCAACTTGATGGGAGTGGGCTTGGTTTTTGGGAGTTATAGCCCCGTTATGAACCAGGTTGGACTTCACAATTGACAGGTCAATCTTGATTTACTGGTTGGAGAGCCTTGAGTTAAAGCATTTATTACTGTTTGACTCTCATATACAAGATCCTTTAAAGGGGCTTTTTGAAATGGTTTGGACTCTAAAGACAAAAAGTGATGTGATAAAAAGACAACTTACACAAGTTAGATAAGTTATAACTTACAACTTATACGAGTTATACAACTTTTACAAGTTGTCTTAACAAGATATGTGAGTATAGTCCATGTAGTTCCTATCTTAAGATATATGGATATAGTTCATTTTACCTATGTATTTTTTTTTTTTTTTTTGCAGACATAACCGTCTAATTATATCCATTTTATTTTTCTTTCTTCCTCTTTTTCTTTGGTGTATGTGGGGGTGTAGACCATGGGGAATTCATATGCTGGGCAACTGAAATCTGCTCGATTTGAGGAAGCTCTCCACAACTCCATAGAAGCCTCACTGAGATGTAGTAGTGTGGTACCACGGCCAATTTTTTCCCAACTATACTTGGACCCTGACCAGCATCCTTTCTCATCTGCAGGTAAGTTTTTCAATCATACAAATTTCTAGACTCCTTTTAAATAGCTGGGGACTCCAGAAATCTGGGAATTTCTAAAATAAATTTCGTTAAATGTTAGAAAACACTAGTCTCCCTTTCCTCAGCTATACCTTTCAGAACTATGAATTTTTCTTTTGGTTATTTTTCCATAAGCTTTTGTTTTTTTATTAAATTAGCTATGATTTATTTGCCCATCCAGATGTAAAACCTAAGGTGGAGGATCTGGATAAAGATTTGGTGCACCGCTACACTCAAAATGGAAGTCTGGATTTTTCTAACAATCTGACGGCTAATGAAATGGAAGATGACGAAGATGATGAAGAAATGTCTGAATCAAATAGCCCGCCAATTCCCTATTCACAAAAACCTGCCCCGGAGGGGTCTTGCACTACAGATGGTGGGTTTTAGTTTTGTTTTTTTCAATCCCTCTAATATTGTTTTTTTTTTTTTTAATATTGTCTGGCTAGTTTCTGATCATTACACTTGGTGCTCAGGGCTGGAAACTGGGCATTATGGAAAGGAATGAGGAGTGATTGTGCTCTCACTCAGATTATCTCCCAGCAGGTGTCTTTAAGAGCACCATAATACAGCAGAGCATGTATTATCGCCCCATCTTACAGATGAAGAGAGATTCATAGCAGTTGAATGACATCTTTGACATGGCATGTAGCAAAGGCAAGCCTAGACTCAGTCCAGGGCTCTTCATTGCTCCATATACTCCCTGCAAGAATGCAGATATTTTAGGAGCTTTTTTCGTGTTCTCCCTTACTACGTTTTTCGACTCCACCTCCAAACGCATTCAGCTTATTATCTATGGGGGATAAAAATGTAAATATTTTTACAGTCCCATTTTATTTATCAGTGTCAATCTCCTCTTCCACTAAATCTTGAACTGCACTGTTAATAAGAAAACTCTGGTATAAAGCATTTTCAGTATTTCATGGAATTGATGATATCACAGTTTAAATTATACCCCCTGCCCTCCGTTTAGTGGTGTACAGTGCTATTTTCTGACCATTACAGCCTAATTAACATATGGGTTCTGCTTTATCCAAGTTAGCCATACCAAAACCCAAAACCAAACCAGTTGCCATCGAGTCAATTGAACTGCCCCATAGGGTTTCCAAGGAGCAGCTGGTGGATTGGAACTGCCAACCTTTTGTTTAGCAGCCAAGTGCTTGCTTAACCCCTGTACCACTAGGCCTCCAGATTAGCCGCAGTACAACTTGTACATTCAGGCTGCCTTGGACCTGAGATGATTCCAGTGTATAAAAATCTGGGAATGAGTGAAAGAGGGGGATAAAATCTCAAGATATTCTCCCTATAAGGCTTGAAGTGCAGATAATTTTGGATAAATTAGAGATTCAAATTTGCACAACCAGAAAAATGAGTTTACACTGTTTTGTAGCATTATTTTCTCCTGACTTGAATTCTCTTAGTTTAGGTGTACTTGATGCAGGAAAGTCCAGTAGTGGCAAAATATAAAGCAGTGGTCTCTAGCAATTAGTATTACTGCTCTTTGAGTTGGGCCTGCCTCCAACACATCATTGCTTATGGATTTGCTTCCAGATATGTTTGAGTTTTTTTAATCCAGACTTAACATATGTATATTGATTTATCCGTTATTGATGTAATACAGGCCTGTAAACCTGTGGAAATGTGGGAGGTGACTTGGCATTGTTTCTGCTTACCTGGTTTATATCTATTTTCGTGCCTATGGTTTAATTGATCTGTCAGCTCATATTTATCAAGGAACAACTGGAAGTTTAAGTAGTGCTTAAAATATGTTTGAGTTCTCATTGGGACATCTTGTTATATTTGAGAATTAAATTGAACCAGAGTAAAACCCCTAGAGGCTAATTTTGAAATACCAAATTTTATACCAAAATATGGAGGGAGGGGTTCCCTTGTTTTTCCTGTGCCCTGGATATGCCTTTATTTTGCCTCTTAGGGTATCTGGCACTCGTATTATTTATCAGCAGGTTTGGAAAGCTGCTTAATACCCACCAAGATATAAACTCAGTGATATAGTAGATAGCAAATATTTCTTGAATTTTATAACACGAGACTACTACTCTTACCCTGTAGAAATTCTGTAAAGTATAAGGGAAGAGTAATTATTATTTGAAAGATAAAAGAAACTTGGAAGTACAATTTTTCTAACAAAGAACCCAAGCACAAGATGCAAATCCAAGACAACCTGAAAAGCACTAGGCCTGTGCTCAGATTCCTATGTCAGCTACTTAGTTTCTTACTTAATTATATATCTGTTATTTGCAAGGCTTCAAACTGGTTCCTTCCAGTTTGAACCCCTGCTGAGAATTTGCCTTTCCACCCCCTGATATACAGAAGCAGAATCTACAGTTTGACAAGATCTCCAAGTGATTCTTATTTATAATAAATTTTTAGACTCACCGCTCTACTAGTAGTTCTCTCAGAAATGGTCCCTAACCAGCATCATTAGCATCAGCTGGGAACTTGCTAGAAATGCAAATTCGCAGCAGGAGGTCAAACAGGAACGAAGTGCTTCATTTATCCTGTGTTTCTACCCCCCACCACACTTTAATTCACCTGGGGGTAGGCACATAAAAAGCACAGTTTATAATTTGATAGTTTACAGCGTGTGCACAGCTCTTTCCACTTTGGCTTATTCTAAGATGGTTCTGAGAGTCTTCTCACTTGAATGAAGAACAACCCTTAAATTTCCCTTATAAAATGGCTGTGAAATAAGGCAGTATAATGGCTGGACGTGCTTCAGTGTACCAGCAGCGGTTGGTGGGAAATCCTCTGTTTACCTAAGGCTTAAAGAAAGGTAAAGCTATTTTTAGAGGCAATTTAGATAAGCAGATACTTAACACCTGATGTGCTGCTGGGTTACCATTCAGATGTAAATTTTGGTTGCTAATTCCTTATGTAAATTATTGCAATAGTGTAGGTTCCTACCCTGCTGAGAGGCAGTTGATTGTCTAAGGGGAGAAGGCCAACCAAATTTTTGGCCCCCAAGACTGCTTTGATTTCTTTGGTTTTGTGTTTACAGCTGTTTTGGTAAATTTTCCCCTCTCCCCTCTCAGTTTACTCTGTAACCTTCAAGTTGAAGATAATTGGAGAATGCAGATCTCCTCCTGTGAAGTGAAAACCTTGGCTGTTTTCTTGAGGAAATGCAGATGAAATTGATAAACAAGGGCCCTCTCCTATTCCCTTTTTTATTAAAATATTTACTCTGCAAGAGCATAGGTTTTAGAGCAATATTTCAGTATTGCTTTTAGAAAATGAAACTATTTGGGGGGCAAGTGTGTGAAATAAATTGTTATAGGTATGCACGTATGGATAACTTCTCCCTCCTGGTGTGCCGTAAACAGGCTTAGATCTTCCCTCAGGGAACTCTTTTCAGGAGCTGTGAAGGAAAGATCACGTCCAGGGATTATTTCAGATGCAATTCAGATTCACCCTGCAGCAGAGCAGGAAGGCTTCTTTTCATTTAGCTTGAGGTTTTAACTGAGATTTAATATTTGATGTTTATTAGAGTAATAGTCTGACATATATTTAAAAGTGACAAAAAGAACTACCTGCCACACCAGAGTTTTGGATTTTACAAGTCTTAATATATAATCACACTTCATAGATTCTTTAGCTCTTCACCCTTCTTTGTGTGCACATGCACACACACACACACACACCTTATTTTCAATCTTAAAAAAAAAAAAACTAAAATATTGTTTATTACATAATTCTTCCTTGAGGGAGTAATTCCTGATGATATATTCTATATACAAGTAGCTGATCTGAACCCTGAGAATGAGGGCTTAGAAGAAATAGTAAAAAGATATCACAGCAAAAAGCCAATGCTTTGCAGGTAAGAAACTTATTCTCACAATAACTGCAAACTGAACTTGATTCCTTGATTCAACAGCCATTTTTGGCCTTGGATTGGTTTCTTCCTGACCCTGTTCCTACACTCTGCCTTGTTTTTCCTTACTGTCTCCCATTCTCTTTCCTCTTAATTAAATGCTCTGTGGGGCTTGTGCTGGCGAGTAACTAAAGTGGAAAGAGATAAATAGGACATTTTTGAAAAAGAAACTAACTTTTAAAACAGTCTTGGATTTGCAGAAAAACTGATAGTACAGAGAGTTTCTATATACCCCCCCACATACACACAGTTTCTTCTATTATTAACATATTAATATAGTACAAGGAGTCTTGAGGTGGTGTAAACGGTTAAGCCCAAGATTACCAACTGAAAGGTTGGCGGTTCAAACCCACCCAGAGGTGTTTAGGAAGAAAGTCCTTGAAAACCCTATGGAGCAGTTCTACTCCAAAACGCGTGCAGTGACCCTGAGTCGGAATCGACTCGACCACAACTGGTTTGGTTTTTGGGTTTACTATAGTACAGTTGTTATAGTTAATGCACCAATATTGATACTTTTTAAATTAATTTTAATAATAAAATCCACAGTTTATTCAAATTCCTTAGTTTTTACCCTGGGGGGGGGGCGCAAACAGTTTAAGCACTCGACTACTAGCTGAAGGGTTGACAGTTCGAACCCACGCGGAGGCACCTCAGAAGACAGGCCCTGCGATCTGCTTCAGAAAGGTCACAGCCTTGAAAACCCTTTGGGGCAGTTCTACTCTGCACACGTGGGGTTACCATGAATTGGAATCAACTCGATGGCGACTTAACAGCAACAGCAAAAGTTTTTAACTAAGGTCCTTTTTCTGTTCCAGAATCTCATCCAGGATACCACATTTCATTTTGCTCCATGTCTCCTTAGGCTCCTCTTGGCTCTGATGGTTTTTCAGACTTTCCTTCTTTTCAATGGCCTTGACAGTTTTGAGAAGTAGTGATCAGGTGTGTTGTAGGATGACCCTCTACTGGATTTTGTCCATGTTTTTCTCCTGATTATACTGGGGTTATACTGGGGTTTGGGGGAGGAAGATCACAGAGGTAAAGTGCCATTTTCATCACATCATACCAAGGGCATCAACATGATATATGACCGTTGATGTTTACCTTGATCACCTGGCTGAGGTAACGTTTGTCAACTTTTCTCCGCTGTAAATTTACTTCCATCTGCTCCTCAAGCTCCCCCTTCTCATGCATTGTGAAGAAAGTCACTGTATCCAGCCCACACTTAAGGAGTGGAGAGGTGTGCTCCAGCTCCTGGAGGGCAGAGTGTCCACATAAATTATTTGGAATTCTACTGCAGGGGAGATTTGTCTCTTCTCTCTTATTGGAGCCCTGGTGGCCGAGTGGTTAAGAGTATGGCTGCTAATCAAAAGGTTGGCAGTTCAGATCCACCATCTGCTCCTTGAAAACCCCATGGGGCAGTTCTACTCTCCTCTAGAGTTGCTATGAGGTATAATTGACTCGATGGCAATGGGTTTTTTTGGTTACCCTCATTATTAAGGTATTCAGTCATTTATATCAGTAGGGACTCGTTAGTGTTTATTTTATTCTTTGGGTCATAATCCAGTACAACTTTATTTATTTTTTACTTAAATTATTCCAGCTTCGGTCTATGGGAGCTCTTTCAGCTGAGTCGTGTGCTCCTTTGACATACCCTAATCATCATGGGTTTTTTTTTTTTTTAGAATGTAATAGGACATTTTCTCTTTTCATTGTCATAGGCACCTCTTCGAAATTTTTTTTAAGAGAGAGAATCCAGTCTTTGTGTAATAAGTATTACTTTTGACCGCTACACACCCACACCACACCCGCTGCTGTCGAGTTGATTCCAACTCATAGTGACCCTATAGGACAGAGTAGAACTGCACCATAGGGTTTCCAAGGAGCACCTGGTCAATGTGAAATGCCAGCCTTTTGGTCAGCAGCCATAGCTCTTAACCACTACACACCTCTAGGTGTCCGCATATTATAAATGGGAAAACCCTCCTAAAAACTGTGCGTGTGGCTTCATTCGAATGGACTGTGTCATTTTCAGCTTGCCACAGAAATCTCTGAAATAATCTGTCTTCCACAGAAAATCCTGCCTTCTTCAGGGATTTACCACACTGACTACGCCTTTTCAACTCTGTCCCTATTTAGCCCGGAACCAAATTTGTGCTTTCCCACTTAATCTTCCTCTTGTTGCAAAGTATGGCCTAGAGAGATCTCACCAGAAATGTCACTCGCTAGGCATGGGTTACCTGTGTGGTCTGCATAGTCATGATTTTAAGATTTATCAGCAAGTAGGAAATACATGGTTCCTAACTTATTCCGTGACCAGAAGGGACTGGTGTATCAAGCGCTCCAGCCTCAACCTAGAAAGGACCAAGGGAAGTTGGATGATAACCTGCTGGTGTCAAGTTAATTTCAACTTGTAACAACCGTATAGGACTGAGTAGAACTGCCCCATAGGGCATCCAAAGAGCAGCTGGTGGGTTCAAACTACCAGTTTTTTGTTAGCATCCAATCTCTTGACCACTGTACCACCAAGGCTCCAGTTAGGTGATTAAAAAAAAAAAAAGTCTCCATCAAGTCAATTCCGACCCATAGCGACCCCATAGGACAGGGTAGAACTGCCCTATAGGGTTTCCAAGAAGCAGCTTGTGGATTCGAACTGCCAGCCTTTTGGTTAGCAGCCAAACGCTTAACTACTCCACCGCCAGGGCTCCAGATGGGTGATAGAACACCACAAAAATAGGCAAGAAAGAAATTACAGCAGAGTGTCTGAAATCAGCCTGGGGGAAGGTGAAGCATTATATATAAGTTAGAGAGATGTTAATGAGGATGAAGCAGCGTCTAACCTGAAGTCTTAGAGACCTTGGTTCTGGTTCCAACCTTTCTGATTACTGGTATATGACCTTGGGCCATTTTTGTAACTTTTCTGGACCCTAGCTTCTTCTTTTTCATACTAAAGAGTTTGAAATACATTTGACTCATAAACCTTGACTTATAAATCTTTGTCCTAGTATAATCTTTTGAACCCCTAAATACTTAAAAACTAGTTCTGTCTTTATATGACATATGATAATTGATTTTAAATGGAAAGCATTTATTTTAGATGAGAATCCTAAAAGAGTCCCTGAGTGGGGCAAATGGTCAGTGCACTTGGATGCTTACTGGAAGATTGGAGGTTCAAGTCTACCCAGAGGCACCCTCAGAAGAAAGGCCTGGCAGTCTACCTCCAAAAATTTAGCCATTGAAAACTCTATGGAGCATAGTTCTATTCTGGCACACATGAGGTCTCCATGAGTTGGAATTGATTCGACAGCAACTCGTATATTAATATACTCTTAGGCATACTCCAGGAATTGACAGAATATCAATTGAGGTGTTTCAACAAACAGATGTAGCCCTGGAAGTGCTCACTTCCCTATGCCAGGAAATTTGGAAGACAGCTACCTGGCCAACCAACTGAAGAGATCCATATTTATGCCTATTCCCAAGAAAGGTGATCCAACCAAATGCGGAAATTATCAAACAATATCATTAATATCACACACAAGTAAAAGTTTGCTGAAGATCATTCAAAAGCAGCTGTAGCAGTATATTGACAGGGAACTGCCAGAAATTCAGGCCGGATTCAGAAGAGGATGTCGAACCAGGGATGTCAAACCAGGGATGTCATTGCTGATGTCAGATGGATCTGGCGGAAAGCAGAGAATACCAGAAAGATGTTTACCCGTGTTTTATTGACTATACTAAGGCATCCAACTGTGTGAATCATAACAAATTATGGATAACATTGTGAAGAATGGGAATTCTAGAATATTTAATTGTGCTCCTGAGGAACCTGTACATAGATCAAGAGGCAGTTGTTCGAACAGAACAAAGGGATACTGAGTGATTTAAAGTCAGGAAAGGTGTGCATCGGGTTGTTTCCTTTCACCAGACCTATTCAATCTGTATGCTGAGCAAATAATCTGAGAAGCTGGACTATATGAACAATAACAGGGCATCAGGACTGAAGGAAGACTCATTAATAACCTGAGATGTGCAGATGACACAACCTTGCTTGGTGAAAGCGAAGAGGACTTGAGCAGTTACTGATGAAGATCAAAGACTGCAGCCTTCAGTATGGATTACACCTCAACATAAAGAAAACAAAAATCCTCACAACTGGACCGATAACCAACATCATGGTAAACGGAGAAAAGATTGAAGTTGTCAAGATTTCATTTTTCTTGAATCCACAATCAACACCCATGGAAGCAGCAGTCAAGAAATCAAAAGACGCATTGCATCGAGCAAATCTGCTGCAAAAGACCCATTTAAAGTGTTGAAAAGCAAAGATGTCACCTTGAAGACTAAAGGTCACCAGACTCAAACCATGGTATTTTCAATTGCATCATACGCATTCGAAACCTGGATAGTGAATAGGGAAGACTGAAGGATTGATGCCTTTAAATTGTGGTGCTGAATATTGAATATGCCACGGACTGCCAAAAGAACGAACAAATCTGTCTTGGAGGAAGAACAACCAGAATGCTCCTTAGAAGCAAGGATGGTGAGACTACGTCTTACGTACTTTGGATATGTTATCAGGAGGGATCAGCCCTTGGAGAAGGACATCATGCTTGGTAAAGTACAAGGTCAGGGAAAAAGGGAAAGACCCTCAATGAGATGGATTGACACAGTGGCTGTAACAGTGGGCTCAAACATAACAACAATTGTGAGAATGGTGCAGGACTGGGCAGTGTTTCATTCTATAGTACATAGTGTCACTATGAGTCGAAACCAACTCGATGGCACCTAACAACAACAACAGGTATTATTTATACTAAAAAAAAAAAAATTTTTTTTGAGAAAAAATGTTTACTTCTCATTTAGTAAATGCTGTTTAGTTTTATTTTAAATTGTGTAAGAAAGCACATATTGTTGACAAATCTAAAATAAAATACACTGTTTTTTAAAAAGATAGGGAGATCAAAACGTATAATGTTTTCATCATCAAAGAAAGGAAAAAATTACTTTTAATACCCAAATTTTGGAATTTCTACACTTCAGGATTATAAGAATTATTGTTGTTAGTTGCTGTCAGATTAATTCCAAATCATGACTGCTCTGTATGTGCAGAGTAGAACTACTCCATACCACTAAAAAAAAACTAGTACATGTTTATTTTTTTGTTGTTGCGAGTTTTTTTTTATTACCTCTTCAATTTCTTTTTTTTGTTATAGGCTTATTTAGTTTTTCTACCTCGGTTTGTGTTGGTTTAGGTAGGAAGTGTGTTTCTAGGAATTTGCCCATTTCCTCTAGATTTTCAAATTTGTTGGAGTACAATTTTTCATAATATTCTGTTGTGATTCTTTTAATTTCGGTTGGGTCTGTTGTGATATTGCCCATCTCATTTCTTCTTCAGGTTATTTGCTTCCTGCCTTGTTTTTCTTTTGTCAGTTTGGCCAGTGGTTCATCAATTTTGTTGATCTTTTCAAAGAATCAGCTTTTGGTCTTGTTGACTCTTTCAATTGTTTTTCTATTCTCTATTTCTGGTGTGCCTAAGGGCTTCTTTTACCACTCTCTTTCTATTTGTTTGAGTTGTAGGGTTAATGTTTTGATTTTGGCCCTTTCTTCTTTTTGGATGTGTGCATTTATTGCTATAAATTGACCTCTGAGCACTGCTTTTGCTGTGTCCCAAAGGTTCTGGTGGAAGTAGTAGATTTATTTTTATAATTTTTTGCATATTTGCTCTTTGTTATTAGATAAGCTAGAAAGTTTCAGGCTGCTGTTTGTAGGAACTTTTTCTGCAAATAATATGCTGCTGAAAGAGCTGGTCTTTCTTCCCCTATATATGAAAAGCCAAATTAGATTATAATCACCACTTGTTTGTTGTTGTCCTAGAAACATATTGGTGCATTTTAGACAGTCTTGTAACTTAATAAGTGGAGATGGGGAATGAATCTGACTTTCATATCTAGCAAAGAACAACTTTAGGCATTTGTAAAACTACTATTTTTGTGTTCATGAACACAATCAGAATTCCCTGAGTGCCTCATCTTTAACCAACAGCCCGTTATAGGTATAAATTAAGTAGCATATTGATACATATGACTAATACTTTAAAATTGCATGGTGGTCAAAACCATACAATGATATGGGGTTCAACGGAATGAGTCATGAGCTCACTAACCTACTTTCTACTAATTAACCCTACCTGTGTTGGCTTGAAAGCCTGCAGAACATTCTGTTTTAAAAGTAGAATAGTAGAATAACTATGAATTTATAAAAATTGGTAATGATGTATATTTAGATTTCATTTTTCATTCCCAAGTATTTTGGAACAATTTAATGAATCCCTGGGAATAGGATAGCCACTTCTTGGAAAATAATCTTGAGGTGAGATAGTCTTGATGTTCCATATTGTTCTGTTTTATAAAGCTTGAAATAATTTGCAAATTGCTACAGACTTGTGGTTCTATCTAGCTCACTCTTTCTAAAGTAGGATGAGTCAGTGTTGCACTACTTGTTGGTGAGAAGAAACAGCTACCAAAGCATCCTGTTTTCTATTCATAGGCAATCATGAGCCTCTCATCACTGAATTTAAACCATTTGGGATGATATTTTATATGTTCTGCCTTTTGGAGCAAGTCATACTTATAATAAAGGTGCCACCATGGATCTCTTCCAGTCAGTTGACCTAGCAGCTGTGTTCCACATTTCTTGGGATAGACGAGTGAGCACTTCCAGCACTGCATCCATTTGTTGAAACATCTCAGTTGGTATCCTGTCAATTCCTGAAGCCCTGTTTTTCCCCAATTACTTCAGTGCAGCTTGGGTTTCTTCCTTCGGTACCATTGGTTCCTGATCATATGCTACCTCCTGAAATGTTTGAATGTTAGCCAATTCTTTTTGGTATAGTAACTCTGTGTATTCCTTCCATCTTCTTTTGATGCTTCCTATGTCATTTAATATTTTTCCCATACGATCCTTTAATATTGCAACTTCAGGCTTGAATTTTTCTTCATATCTTTCAGCTTGAGAAATGCCAAGTGTGTTCTTCCTTTTTGGTTTTCTAACTCCAGATCTATGCACATATCATTATAATACTTTACTTTGGCTTCAAAGAGCCGCTCTTTGAAATCTTCTGTTCAGCTCTTTTACTTTATCATTTGTTCCATTTTCTTTAGCCACCCGACATACAAGATCAAGTTTCAGAGTCTCTTCTGACATCCATTTTGGTCTTTTCTTTCATTCTTGTCTTTTTAATGAACTCTTGCTTTCTTCCTGTATGATGTCTATATGATGTCCTTGATGTCATTCCACAACTCCTCTGGTCTTTGGTCATTAGTGTTCAATGTATCATATCTATTCTTGAGATGGTCTCTAAATTCAGTATAACCTTGAGTATAATAACTCAAACTAGCTTAGGTAAAATGAAGAAATTATTGGAAGAATTCTAAGAAAAAGTTTTCTGACCACACCATGGCAAAGTGAGATATAACTGGGCTTTAGGGATTCAAACACCGCCAGAACATTCTTCCTCCTCTCTCTGCTGACAGGCTTCTCTCACATGGCAAAGAACATGGTGACCAACAGAGTGAACTGAACCAGGCTCTCCCTGGCTCCATGTTCAGAATTCCCGGGGAAAGAGCTTTAATTGGCATGGCTTATGTCAGGTGCCACTCCTAAACCAGTCCACTATGGCCAGAAAGGTGGGGTACTAAAGTGGTCCAACTTGGGTCAGGTTCTAGCTTTTAGGTCGGTCTGGAACATCACAACTCCTTAGGAGATCACATGATTAGAGTGCAAACATACACACACACAAACAAATCCAGTTGCTGTGGAATCAACTCTGACTCATGGGAACCCCACATGTGTTAGAGTAGAACTGTACTCTAGAGGGATTTCAATGGCTGATTTTTAAAAGTGGATCATCTGGCCTTTCTTCTGAGGTGCCTCTGGGTCAACTCAAACAGTCTACCTTTTGGTTAACAGCCAAAATGCTTTAAATATTTGAGCCACCCAAGGACTCTGATTAGAGTGCAAAAAAAGCAGGGAGGATCATTTCCCAGAGGCTATAGAGATTTTTTTTTTTTTTTTTTTTTTTTTATAGAGAGGGGTGGCGCAGTGGTTAAGAAGAGCTCAGCTGCTAACCAAAACGCTTCAGTTTCAATCCACCAGCCACTGCTTGGAAACCCTATGGGGCAGTTCTGCTCTGTCGATAGGGTCATTATGAGTTGGTATCGACCCAGTGACAATGGGTTTGGTTTTTTGGTTTTTGGTATAGAGGGGGGTACTCTGCAGCAGAATAGTAGGTGTCCTTTATAACATCGTTTTGTGATTATTGGGTTCTTCTCATTCTTCGCATAGATTACAATGTGAGTTCTTAGAAGGAAGTATATTTTGTTCAACTCTGTGTCCCCCAGCCTAGAACAGCATCTCTTGCAGATGTTGGATTAATAAATCATGAACTAATGAATTATTGTAAAACATTATGGTGCACAAAGTGGCTATAAGGTTTTGTTATGTCTTGTCATGTCATATCTAGTGGAAATAATCTGAAAATTCTGAGTGTTAGTTCTGGCCCATTTATGTAGGAGTCTGCAAACTCTGTACTTCAGTTTTTTCCTCTGTATAATGAAGAGCAGCTCTTTCTATGATTTTCCCCATTTAGAAAATTCAGTTTGCATTGAAAGAAAAATTACTATCTTATGTGCACATGAAAATAAGTACACTTTTTTGTTTTTAGTCATTGCCTTGCCCATGAACCAGAAATAAGTCATCAATGTTGGCTTAACAGATAAAAATATCTCCTTTTAGTGTCTTTTCCACTCTGCTCAGAGGTCCACATAAGAGAAATTTGTCTTCTGGTTGGAGTACATGGATTTTAAATTTAGCGCCTAATAGTGACAAGTAAATTAATCCCCAAAAGGCTGTAAACATTTCTGAGATCCCTGGGTAGTACAGCGGTTAACATATTTGGCTACTAACTAAAAGGTTGGAAGATCAAGTCCACCCAGAAGCACTTTGGAAGAAAGGCCTGAAAAATCAGCCATCGAAATCCCTGTGGAGCATAGTTCTACTCTGACACACATGGGGTCGGTGAGTCAGAACTGGAAAACACTTCACTGTGTCCTTTCTTTTTTAATAATATTTTATTGTGTTTTCAGTGAAGGTTTACACAGCACTTCAGGTTCCCATTCAACAATTTCTGCATAAGCTGTTCAGTGACATTGGTTACATTCTTCACAGTGTATAAACATTCTCATTATTTCTGTCCTGGTTAATCAATCTAGTTTCCCTGCCTCCTTACATTCTCATCTTTGTTTTAAAGTAATTGTTGACCATTTGGTCTCATATAAGTGATTTTTTTAAAAGCAACACAGTACTTACAGGTGATATTCATTATTTTTTGAGCCAATTTGTTATTTAGCTAAAGTTGACCTCAGGTTAGTTTCAGTTCAAGGTTTGAAGAGTATCTCAGGGCAATAGTCTCAGGGAGTCCTCCAGTCTCAACCAGTTCAGTTAACAAAAAAAAAAAATAACCAAACCTGTTGCCATCCAGTCAATTTTGACTCATAGTGACCCTATAGAACAGAGTAGAACTGCCCCATAGCATCTCCAAGGAGCGGCTGGTAGATTCAAACTGGCCTTTTGGTTAGCAGTTGAGCTCTTAACCACTGCGCCACCAGGGTTTTTTTGTTGTTGTTTTAAGAATTTGAGGTTCTGTTCCACATTTTTCTCCTATTCTATCAGGTCACTGTGTCCTTTTTATCTGTTTTTAGGTTTTTGTCAAGCGGGAAAGGATTTGCGTTTAGTATCGCTGTGTATGGAACAAATTGATATTCCAGCTGGATTCCTGCTGGTGGGGGCCAAGTCTCCCAATCTTCCTGAACATATCCTAGTTTGTGCTGTAGACAAGCGATTTCTACCAGATGATCATGGAAAAAATGCACTTTTAGGTGAGTATGTCATGTTTATAAAATTCCTTCTAAAATAAGGCAGTTATAAAAAAAGAATAATAAAATAAGGCAATTAAAATAGAAGTTTATTTAAAATTATCATGGAATTTTTAAAAAATTCACAGAATAAATTGGGAATTATATAGTTTAGTTCAAATGAGAAACTTTTTTTTTATTCATTCTTAAAATACTTGCCTTAATTAAGAGACTTCTTTTTTTTTGACTAAATGTTAAAGGACAGAATGCAGTTTATCAAAAATTAATATTTTATAAACAAAGTAAAATTCACTCCCTGTAGTCATTTATGTAAAAAAAAATTTTTTTTTTTTATCTAAAGCTGATGTTAAATCAGTTCTCAGTTATTCTTCTGTGGATTATATACTTTGTAAACTATTTGTAGTTTTTCCATTGTATCTATTATCCCTGTCTACACTTGATTAGTATGATTCTCATTTTATATTTAGCATTAGTTTACCCAAAATAACTAAGAATGTAATTATGATATAAAATACATAGCTTCATCTCAAAATTAAATAGTTTTCTTTCCGATATTAGCTTAGAGTCCAGGCTTTTTCACGATATAGCTTTCCTACATCTTGGGAAATAACAGAGTGGATTTTATTTATTTATTTTTAGTAATTAAAAAGACAAGAGGACATATGAAGCTTGTTCCTTTTTTTTTGATGCTACATATCTCTGGAGTTTTCTTTTTAATTGTTCTGTTTCTCAGAATTTCTCTTTCTATAGATGGAATCAGATGTTTTAGGTACAAATATCAGAAAAAAGGAAAAAGAGAAAAGGGCAAAGAATTCAAGTGTTGTATTGATTCACCAACATATTTGTTTGTTTGAACTGATGTTTAAGGTTCCTTAAATTACAGTTCAGACCCTTCTTCTGGTCATTTTCATTTTTTATAAGGTTTTCTTTAAAAAAGACTATGTTTACTTTTTTTTTTTTTTTTAGTGAAATTGAGAAAATGATTTAATACGGAAGCCTAGTGATAAAGTTTATATAGTTGACTAAAATAGTAAGAAGGTCCAAGTATCTGTTTGTTTATTGATTCATTCAGCAATATTTATCCAAACGTACTGTGTGACAGAAATCATGCTAGGTTATGATGTGGGGGTATGAAAATTATAAGACACAGTACTTTCCCTCTCAGAGCTTACAACATAGTAGGTTGTGGTAGAAGGACTTTGGAAGACTTCTCTAGCATTTTAAATGCATCATAGTCTCAAAGTGGGCAAAAAATATGAATAGACACTTCACCAAAGAAGACATTCACGTAGCTAACAGACACGTGAGGAAATGCTCGCAATTAGAGAAATGCAAATAAAAACTACAATGAGATACCGTCTCACCATGACATTACTGGCACTAATCCAAAAAAAAAGAAAATAACAAATGTTGGAGAGGTTTCAGAGAGATTGGAGCTCTTATACATTGCTGGTGGGGAATGTAAAATGATGTAACCGCTATGGAAAAAAATATGGCGCTTCCTTAAAAAACTAGAAATAGACATAGCATATGATCCATCAATCTCACTCCTAGTAATATATCCTAGAGAAATAAGGGCCATTGCACAAGTAGACATATACACACCCCTCATTGCAGCATTATTCAATTATTGACAATAGCAAAAAGTTGGAAACAACCTAAGTGCCTATCAGCAGATAAATGGGTAAAAAAATTATGGTACATACAATGGAATATTATACAACGATAAAGAACAATGATGAATCTGTGAAACATCTCACAACATAGATGAATCTGGAGGGCATGATGCTGAGTGAAATAAGTCAATCACAAAAGGACAAATATTGTACAAGACCACCATTATAAAAACCGGAGAAAAGGTTCATGCACAGAAAAAAACCTTTGATGGTTACAAGGGAGGGGAGGGATGGGGCAGAGAAATCATTAACTAGATAGTGGACAAGTGTTAACTTTGGTGAAGGGAAAGACAATATACAATAGAGGGGAAGTCAGCACAACTTGACCAAGGCAAAGCCATAGAAGCTTCCTAGACACATCCAAACAACTTGAGGGACTGAGTTACCGGGGCTGAGGTCTAGGGACTGTGTCTTGGGGGAGATATAGATCAACTGGCGTAACATTGTTCACAAAGAAAATGTCCTACATCCAACTTTGGTGAGTAGCATCTGGAGCCTTAAAAGCTTGCAAGTGGCCATCTAAGATACATCTCTTAGTCCCATCGCATTTGGAGCAAAGGAGAAAAAAGAAAACCAAAGACACAAGGGAAATATTAATCCAAAGGACTCGTGGACCACATGAACCACAGCCTCCACGAGTCTGAGCCCAGAAGAGCTAGATAGTGCCCACCTACCACCCCCAACCACTCTGACAGGGATCACAATAGAGGGTATTGGACAGAGCAGGAGAAAAATGTACAACAAAATTCAAATTCACAAAAAAAGACCAGACTTACTGCTCTGACAGTGACTGGAGGAACCCCTGAGACTATGGCCCCTGGATACCTTGCTAACTCAGAACTGAAGCCACTCCTGAAGTCCACCTTTCAGTCAGAAATTAGACAGGCCTATAAAACAAACAATAATATACATGAGGAATGTGCTTCTTAGTTCAATCAAATATACGAAACCAAACAATATGTGTATTAATTATTTAATGAGAAACTAATTTGCTCTGTAATCCTTGATCTAAAGGACAATTTAAAAAAGTAATAAAACTAATGGAAAAAAATATATATAAGACCAAATGGGCAAGACCTGCCCCAAAGCAAAGACAGGAAAACTGGACGAATGGACACCGGGAACCCGGGTTATAAAGGGAGAAAGTGCTGGCATGATGTGGAAATTGCAACCAATGTCACAAAACAATTTGTGTATAAGTTTTTTAATGGGAAACTAATTTGTGCTGTAAACTTTCACCTAAAGTGCAATAAAATTAAAAAAAAAATTATAGTCTCATCTGATGGAACAGTTCAGGTGTGGCTGCGACTATAGAGATAGAAAAATCTCTTAAGATTCCTTTTTGCTCAGTGATTCTTCTTGACTAGAGGAATCCTGAATATGGAAAGGACATAGAAAATACCATCGGAATAATAGATTTCATAATCCTATGTAAATAGGAATATATAGACCAAAGACCATTTGTCTTTGGAATCAGACAGACCTGAGTTTAAATTCCAGATTTGCCACTTAGTACTTTCAGAAACTTGGCAAGCTACTAAACCTTTTGACATCTCAGATTCCTTATTTCTACAAAAGGGCCAATAGTATCTACTCTGCAGGGTTGTAAAGATCAAATGAGATGATGTTTAGAAGGTACCCATCCAGCACAGTTTCTGACACATAGTAAACCAAATCAAACCCATTGCCATTGAGTCAAATCTGACTCATGGCGCGACCCCATGTATTACAGAGTAGAACTCCATAGGGTTTTCTTTGCTGTAATCTCTATGGAAGCAGATCACCAAGCCTTTTTTCCTCAGTGCCATTAGGTGGGTTCTAACCGCCAATCTTTAGGTGAATAGCCAAGAACAAACCGTTTGCGCCACCCAGGGACCTAGTACTTGCTCATTAAATGATAGTTACTCTGTTATGTTATAAAAAAAAAAAAATTTATTTTTATTTATTTTTTATTACATAGTATTTATTAAATACCTTTATAGACTTGGAACAGTGTTTACTTTTTCTAGCCTTGTACAAATGGGCATAACTTTTCACTTGCCACTTCTCCAAGTAAAAATGTATCATAGCAAAATGGTAGAATTTTTTTTTTTTTAGGTAACCATATTGAGATTTTCATATGTTCAGTACTCTTGTCCAGAAGTTAATATTCACTCAACATTTTCTACTTATCCTGGATGATTTTAGTATGCATTAAGATACACTGGGAAAAAATTTAAGCTTCAGATTCTAGAATCCCTGTGGACTCCGATATCAATTTGTCTGGATTTTTATGTAAATTATGCAGATTTCAAAGACTGTGAGGGAATTGATTTTAAAAAAGTAATTGCTCCAGTTGGCAGTGCATGTACCTCTAACCTACCTTGCAACTGGACGACTTGATTGCCAGAATAACTAGAAAGGTAATTTGGCTGTAATAGGTGCTATTTTTTTAATTGATGTTAGCAAGAACTTTGACCCAATAAAATCTCTCTTGAACCAAGGATAATGCTGAAGCCATACAGAGTTTGAAAAATGGACTGTAGGCTTCTAACTCCTTAATATTGTTAACTCTTCTTTGCAGATAACCCAGATCCATTGCTTTTCTTCCTCACCCCATTCTCTTGCTTTTCACCTCAGAGAACAGGCAGAGGAAAAGATAAAACTCAACCTTATTAATTTGTTAATTCTAATTCCCATACTAATCTTTTCTGAACTACTTGGACCTGTCATATCAGCCTCATTTTTTGGAACTGTCCTAAATTATTTCTGCTGAAATGTTCTTATAGCATTTTTCCTGTGTTTTGAATGTGGTATATCTGCCTCACAGGTCAGGCAATTTCCACTAAGGGATGATGATCACGCCAGAATGTAAGCTACATGAGGGCAGGGGCTTTGCCTACTTTGTTCAGTGCTAATCCCTCAGTGCCTGAAATGGTGTCTAGCACCAGTTGCTGTAGAGTTGATTCTGACTCATGGCGACCCCATGTGTGTTAGAGTAGAACTGTGCTCCACAGAGGAGCAAAACTGTGCTCCATAGAAGAGTAGAACTGTGCTCCATAGAGGAGCAGAACTGTGCTCCACGGAGGAGCAGAACTGTGCTCCATAGAAGAGTAGAACTGTGCTCCACAGAGGAGCAGAACTGTGCTCCACAGAGGAGCAGAGCTGTGCTCCACAGAGGAGCAGAGCTGTGCTCCACAGAGGAGCAGAGCTGTGCTCCACAGAGGAGCAGAACTGTGCTCCACAGAGGAGTAGAACTGTGCTCCACAGGGTTTATAAGGCTGTGACCTTTCAGAAGCGGATCATCAGACCTTTCTTTTGAGACATCTCTGGGTGGGTTCGAACTGCCACCTTTTGTGGTTAGTAGTCATGCGCTTAACCATCAGTGCCACCTAGGGACTCCTGCCTGGCACATAGTGAAGTAAAAGTGTTTGTTCCATGGTTGGATTGATGGAAGGATGACTTTAGGGAATTGATGAGCTATGCAGCCATCGACAATGGTTTTTCTGTTTGTATTCGTTCAGTTTACAGGCTTTGTATAAATGGCCAAATGCTCTCAAGTGCAATCCATCTCTGAATATATTTTAACTTTTTAAATTTATAAAATTATAGTAATGTTTACATTTCTATAAAATGAGAATAATGAATTAGTAATTCTATGTAATTGGTCAGATGTTGTGGCTATCTCATGTTCACCACTTGTTCCCCAGTGTTTAGCACAATGGCTGACATACAGGTAGGTGAATTAATAATAAATTGGACTGCCCGTTTATAAATGCTCTGAATTGATTGTCAGAATTCTGAGACTGGTGGAACATTGGGAGATATTCTGTCTTAATCCTAGTAGCCTTTCTCTTCTCTCCTTACAAATCTTTGTTAGTTGTGTAACGGTTGGTTTTGGGATTTAAAAAGAGTGTATCACTTTATTAGTGAATTTATTTTCAAGTAGGTACAAAAAAGCCATTGCTGTTGAGTCGATTCTGACTCATAGTGACCCTGTAGGAGAGAATAGAACTACCCCATAGGGTGTCCAAGGAGCAGCTGGTGGATTTGAACAGCTGACCTTTTGGTTAGCAGCCATAGCTCTTAACAACCATGCAAAAGTATTCCTATAAAAAATAGGTATATAAAAACCAGAAACCAAATCCACTGCCACCGAGTCGATTCCAACTCATAGCAACCCTGTAGAGTTTCCAAGGCTATAAATCTCTGCAGAAGCAGACGGCCACGTCTTTCTCCCCCGGAGCCATTGGTGGTTTTGAACCACCAACCTTGGGGATAGCAGTAGATCACTTTAACCACTGTGTCACCAGGGCTCCTCTTAGGTACATAAAGGCACTGTATTTATTACAACTTGGAATATCTTCTTATTTACAACTTTTTTGTCTTTGTTCAGCCATATGAAAATAAATGTGTAGTGTTCTCATCAGGCAGCCAGAGGAACTGACTCTTTTACTGCCTGCCTTTTCCTCTGGGTATTAAGGGGGAACCAAAAAGCTGATTTCCAATAAAGTAGAACACGACTTCTCATCCTCCCAGCATTCTCCGTTTCTTTTTCTTTCCATGTCCCCTGCTCCACACAGCCCACTGGAAGTTTTATTTCATTTGATAAGTCTGAGAGAGGAATTGTCTAGATGTTAGAGCTAAAGGAATAAAAACACAAAAAACAAGCCCAATGCCATCAAGTCAGTTCTGACTCATGTGTTACCCAATGCCAGCATGTCATTTGATTTCTTGATTGCTGCTTCTATGGGTGTTGATTGTGGATCTAAGTAAAATGAAATGGTTAACAACTTCAGTCTTTTCTCCATTTATCATGATGTTGCTTATTGGTCCAGTTGTGAGGATTTTTGTTGTCTTTATGTTGAGGTGTAATCCATACTGAAAGCTGTAGTCTTTGATCTTCATCAGTAAGTGCTTTAAGTCCTCTTCATTTTCAGCAAACAAGGTTGTGTCATCTGCATAACACAGGTTGTTCATGAGTATACTATCCAGTTGATTTCCTTAACCCTTTCCCTTTTGGGGTATATTTATTTCGTCTTTCACCATTACAAAATAACTCCTCTGAAATTCTTTTTTGTACCTGTTTTTATTTCTTCCTTTGAATTATTTCCTTGAACTTGGGAGGTTACTGAATGAATATTTATTTTTATATGTGAAAGCATTTTATCCATTTACAAGGCCACCAGTAACTTTGGTTTTCCTTATTTCAGGGTTTTCTGGAAACTGTATCGGCTGTGGAGAAAGAGGATTTCGGTATTTCACAGAATTTTCCAACCACATTAACTTGAAGCTCACCACCCAGCCAAAGAAGCAGAAGCACTTAAAGTACTACCTAGTCAGAAGTTCCCAGGGTGTACTGTCGAAGGGACCCCTCATCTGCTGGAAAGGTAGTGTCAGCTTCTGGTAGGGAAAGGAAAGGGAGTGGGGATTTTACAGTAGTGATAGTGACTCATACCGGACTGAGAGTTCAGGTGTGACGTAATAAGTATCTCAAGGTCATAAGGCTATCAAAAAAATATAAATCCCCCTAGCAGGATATTTAAGGAGCCCTGGTAGTGCAGTGGTTAAGCAGCTTTGCCGCTAACCAAAAGTTCATTGGTTTGAACCCACCAGCGCTCCACAGTAGAAAGATGTGGCATTCTGCTCTCTTAAAGATTACAGCCTAAGAAACCCTATGGAGAAGTTCTACTCTGTCCTATAGGGTCACTGTAAGTAGGAATCAACTCTATGGCACATAGAGACAGCAGCAACAAGTAGGTTATTTGATCTGCTTCTTTTCTGTTTTTCACAGAGATTTTTCAAGTTGAGGAAAAGTGCATGTGTCTGTCTGTATTTGTCTTTTGGAGGTGGTAGGGTGCAACCTTGGAAGAAGAATGGACTCTTCCTAGCTCTTCAGTCATTTGGAAAGGACCTCAAAGTGTCAGTCCCTGCTCAGATACTCTTTTTACTTTATTTAGGTTCTTTGGTAATTCTCAAGTGTGTACAATTTTCTCTTTTAATTAAACCCAAAATACTTTAAATAATTTCTCTTCGTAATACCTGAGGAAAAGTTACTATTAAATTGACAAAGTTTTGTTTCTTTTAAACTAGGAAGAACTTAACTGACATGTAGAAATGAATCCAGTTACAACTTCATATCTTCATGTGTTTGATAGGAATTTACACACGTTTTATCTGTTGTTCTAATGCAGGGCTGTATCCAGTCCTAATTCTACTGAGTAGTTTCTCAGATGCTAAGTTTTTTTCTCCATGTAATAATATGTCTTTAATATTTCCATTTGTTGTCTGTGCAAGATTTTTTGCCTGTCCGTGAAAAACAATATAATAAATACAAATTACAACTACAGGTTTGTCTCTTCATAGTAATTACTTTCGGTTGCGTTTGAAGTGGCACTATATAATGCCAAAGGAAATGGACACATATTTCAAGCCAGGTATTATCACTTGGAACCATTGAATCATAAGCATTTTAACTCTTTGTCCTAATAAATTCCGAAGAATTTTCCTCTAGAAAAATCATTTTGAATGCCATGAAGCCTAGCGAAAGAGTAAAAATAGGATAGGTATAGCCTCCCTACGTTTTAACTTCCTTTTTTTCGCTTTTGTTTCAGTTGCATAAAAAATTTTTAACTTCTTATTTAGTGCCCAGTGATAATTCATCTTTCTGCTAAAGAGTAAATTTGCAAAATAGCTTATGTTACAGTGATCCTGCGTGGCTTTGAAGCTTCATGTTTATAGAAGTTGCTAATTTGGAATTGAAATTGTATGTATATACATATATACAAACATATATAGTATCCGAATAATACACATAATATGGAGACATGCTTTAAGGCCAAAATACAGTAGCTCTTCCTGGAAGGTCCTAGCATAAATGAAGGTTATAGGAAGCTGCCTTCAACCCTTGCATATATGTGATAAACTTGGAAACTCTGTAAAGAACCCTCGGTAATTGGCTTTGTCATATATAACCATTTATAGTCCCTTTTCATTTACTATCTCTAGCGATTAATGTGGTATAAAATGTAGGATAATTTGGTCGGAAGTTACAGCACCACAGGCTGTGGTATTATTCACTGTGTTATCTGAATTGGTACAAACTGCTATTAAAATATGTACCAGAGCCTTGTTAATTATCAGCTTACTTAAAATGAAGCTTAGTATTGTATTTTCAGCAATAACAACTTGAATGTTGTCTATTTCCTTGAATAAGAATTGAGAATATATTTGAGCATTTGTAATTTTTCTCTTCTGCCCATACATTTTTCTTTGCTTTGGTGTTGGGACATGCATTAAGGTTGGGTAGAGAAGGCTGAAGGCAGCCGAGATGGACTGTAGGTTACTGTTCCACACTAAAGTCAGTCATGGACAGGAGGTTAACTGGTGTTTGAAAGCTTATTCGGTTTTCATAAATTATTGATATTTTAGCCTAAGTTTTGTCCATAAAACTAGCATGCCTATATTGGATATGATTTATCTTCCCCTGGGAACTAGTCTGAGGGGAACAAAGATGTGACTGTTCTTTGTAACCATTTCTTTGCCTTCCAAACATGACATCTGGACCAGGGAAAAGAGCTGTGCTCCGCAGCTTGAACATTTTATTGGAGTCAGGATTAGGGGAAAGGTGGATCTCTATAAGCAGAATGGAGATTTTTATGGATTGTGCCCCTGTCACTTGTTTTAAAAGAATATTGATCTCCTCATGTAATGTTATTCTTACTCCTTTCCAGAATGTAGAAGCCGACAATCCTCTGTTACTTGCCACTCTCTTAAACCAAACTCTTCAGTGTCATCAACTGTGACCCCAGAAAATGGGACAACTAATGGATACAAATCAGGCTTCATTCAGACAGGTATGGGGTCCTTTCTTTTGGAATTTTAAGGAGCAGATGTATATTCAATGAGGCATTTTTAGCTTATTATTGGCAGGTTTGAATAGAGTTATTATTTGAATTACTGTTAGAATTAGAACTCAGCATTGAGGTGGGTCAGTCTGTGGAGGACCCCAAGACCAGACAGTCCTTCTGTGCTAGGAAGAGGAGGGTGAAAGGAACTAACAGTTGGTAGGAAATCTAGCTCAAGCATAGGACCTGTCTGTACAGTGTCTACAATAGGCAGTGGGTGGAAATCAGATATTAGGGAAGTCTGCATCTCAGCTCTCAGGCGGCATGTGTGGGGGACATGCTCGCGAAAACTGGAGTTCCAGGGGGAAGAGTCTAACTAAGCCCACAAAACATTGTAGAAACTATGATGGAAAACAAGGCCCCAAGGTAGGGTCATGAATCATAGCAGATGAAACCAGGATGTGGTGTCTAGGGACACAGGTTGGGGCTTGGTTACAGTAACCAGATAAAATCTTAGTGCCTGAAACCAGGTTGCAGAATCAGAGCAGGAGCAGCTGAATGGCTGATCTGATACTGAACAGATAAGCTACTGGTCTAAGGCTTCTAAAAATTCTTCCAGGGTAGAGGACTGTGCTAGCCCATGCCCTGAGGTCAGGACAAGGCTGCAGGTAAGACTTAATGGTTCCAGGTGGCTGAAGGGCTAGAGAGCCGGAAATGAAAAGATTCTTGCAGATAGTATTTAAGAAAATTACTCAGAACCAGTCTCTACCACCACCAGTTGCCATCAAGTCAACTCCGACTAATGTGACCCCATGTGTGTCAGAGTAGAACTGTGCTCCATGGGGTTTTCAGTGGAAGTAGATCTCCAGGACCTTCTTCCAAGGTACCTCGGAGTAGACTCAAATCTCCAGACTTGCTTAGCAGCTGAGTGCCTTCATGCTACATCTTAGGCAGGAAGAAAAGTAGTTTAAGAGAGTTTGTGAATTTTTTTAATTTCACTTGTTTTGGTGAAATTCCACCTTACCAATCTGATGTGGAAACTTCATAGCATATGTGCATTCCCAGACCCCCAGTGCCCTCAAGTCGATTCTGACTCATTAGCCTTGCCAATGTCCACTCAACCACAAGGAATTGAAAAGAAGGTTGTCTTCATTTATATCACTACTACCATGCTTTTTCAAGTGTATATAAAATTCTGATGAGCTGGTAAATTGTTTCCACTTATTTTCAAGGTGGAAGTGATTATTGGAATATATTAGAGTAACAATAACAGTGGTAATAAAGCTAACTTTATTTGGGGGCATTTCTTGCTATGTGTCAGCACTCAGCTAAGTCTGCCTCATCCTAGATAAGAAAGCCTAAATTTAAACTGTCCAGGAGATTTATAGAGTGGCTGTCAGCTAAGAGGAGAGAGCATCTCTCTTTAGAATAAATGAGAGAACAACATATTAGTAGATATTGAAGAAAAAAACTTGACATTTGGCTCTTGACAGTGAAAGATTACATTAAAATAATGATAAACCCACATATCTCTCCTAGAATATTATTTCAGTAGTTTGACTGGTTCCATGGTATCTTTTCTGCCCTTGGACCCTGGGGCTAATGAAATGTAATTTTAAATATACAGTATTAGTAATTAATATTTACTTCCTTCCAACAAAAACTTAAAAAAAAAAATTTTTTTTACCTAGTGTTTATTATGTTCTAAGAACCTTGTTAGGTGCTATAAGGTAGGGTTCCAATACTTGATTGATATTTCTGATGGTTTAAAAACCACTCATGTAAGAGATATAAAGATATAATTTGGGAATGGTTAATGGTGATGGTTGAACAATATGACCTACATAATTAATGCCAGTGAATTGTACATGTGAAGATCACTGAAATGTCAAATGTTTTGTTGTATATATATTTACCATAATAAAAAGAAGAAGAGTTAAAAAATATTTATAAAGAGAGAGAGCTCCTCAGAAGACAAAAACCAGAAGCCAAACCCATTGCTGTTGAGTTGATTCTGACTCATAGCGACCCTATAGAATAGAGTAGAACTATTCCATAGGGCTTCCAAGGCCATAATCTTTATGAAAGCAAACTGCCACATCTATCTCCCACTGAGTAACTGGTGGATTCAAGCAGCTGACCTTTCAGTTAGCAGCCAAGCACTTAACCCTGCACCACCAGGGCTCCTTCCTCAGAAGACAAGAACTCTGTAATTGTTGGTATAGTTTGATAACTGTTTCCCACTGACTGCTCTTTCTCACTGTGCATGCTATGTGCTCAAGAAAGATAAAAATTGTTATGAAAAGAAAAGACATATAAAGAACAACAAAACACATTCCTTTCCCAAGAGGGACAAGCGGCCATATCAATTATCATTTGAAACTGAAAATCATGAAAAGATAGGAAAATGTTAATTATACCAGGAAAAATATTCTGAAAACAAATTTTGCTCTAAATAAAGAAATCAAGATTTGAGCTTTTAGTAAAGGCTCTCCCAGTTGCCATGAAGAGACTGAGGTACACAGGGAGGGAACGGCACCGACAGATTCAGAGTGAATACAAGTGGCCAAGTGTTCTGCCAGTATTCTTGTATCTCATTGTGAGGTGTGAGTGGTAATTTGACCATGAAATTAGTTATTAACAATTTTAAGTGCGATCTAGAAAATTTAATGGTAGAAAGTGCCTTTAAAGTGAGGCTTTGGATCTAAAACTTTCATTTTGATGAATTACGTTTACAGATTCTTCAACAATAATTTCCTTCTTCCTACACATGTTGAAAGTAATAGGCTGTAAGGATTTCACATTAGCGTCATGATATCATTGCAAACATTAGGACATGTGGCCTCGCCTTAGCTGATAGATGGAGATTCATCCTTCCAAAGATTGTCTTTTTCATCTGAATGATAGCGGTGTTTAAACAAATCTGCGTTTAGTGGCTGCCTGTGATCAACATTTCTTAGTTGGAAATGTAGGAATACATGTTGCATAGTACTCGGAAGAGGGATTAACTTGCTGTTTACACAGCTTTGTCTTAAGTTGCACCTACCAAGCTCTAAACGTTCTGTTCTGGCTGGCTTGCCACTTATTCCTTGTATATATTCCTTCAACATTTTTATGTCACCGATAATTCAAATTTTAGTCACCAATACCTGTAAAATGTTTTATCATTTCTAGTGAAGATGATTATGTATTCACATTCCTACATTATACCCACAAACACCCCCCCCCACACACACACATGTAAATGTATTGTTTTAAATTAGGACAAGAATTCAAGAATACACGATAACAGAATCTTTGCCTAACCCGATATCTCGAAAAATTTTTTCTATGTTTTTTTCTAAATGTTTTATTGTTTTAGCTCTGACATTTAAGTCTGTGAGCCATTTTGAATTAATTTTTATATGTGGTGTGAGATGAAGGTTTAAATTCATCTTTTTTATATGGGTATCCAACTGTTTTAGCACCATTTATTGAACTGGCTGTCATCTCCACTGTGAGTCAGAAATGACTCAACAGTGAGTTTGGTTTTGGTTTGGTATCCTCTCCACAGTGAATTGCATTTATCAAAAATCAGTTGACAACAAGTATAGGGATTTGGATTGACTCGATGGCAGCTGGTTTGGCTTGGTTGGTTTATTTATGGAAAAACTGAGAAATTGGACTTCATCAAAATTCAAAACTTTTACACTTCAAAAGACATCATTAAAAGGAAAAGAAAAGCAATAGACTAGGGAAACATGTTGGCAGAACACATATCCAATAAAGGATTTGTGTCTAGATTTTACAAAGAACACTTACAACTCAAAAAAAAAAAAAATCTAATCAAAATATAGGTAAAGAGTTTTAATAGACATTTTTTTCAGAGAAGATATACAAATGGCTAATAAGCACATGAAAACCTGCTCAACATCATTAGTCATTAGGGAAATGCAAATGAAACCACAATTAGATACTACTTTCCATACACTAGAATGACTATAATAAAAAAGACAGATAATAATAAATGTTGATGAGGATGTGGAGAAATTGGAACCCTCATACATTGCTGATAAGAATATACAGTGGTGCCACCATTTTGGAAAAGTGTTTAGTGATTTCTGAAAAAGTTAAACATAAAATTCTTATGTAACCCAGCAATTCCACTCCTAGGTGTCTATCCAAGAGAAATGAAAACATGTCCACACAAAAATGTGCATGCAAATATTCACAGCAGCATTATTAATTACAGCTTAAAACTAGAAGCCAAAAACCCACTGCCATCGAGTTGATTCCAACTCATAGCGACCCTATAGGACAGAGTAGAACTGCCCCATAGAGTTTCCAAGGAGCGCCTGGTGGAGTTGAACTGCCGAGCTTTTGGTTAGCAGCTGTAGCACTTAACCACTATGCCACCAGGGTTTCCTAAAACTAGAAACAACTTAAATATTATTTGGATAGACAACAATGTAGTATATTCATACAATAGAATACAAGGAATAAATAACTGACATGGTACATCATGGATAAACCTCAAAAATATGATGCTAAATGAAAGAAGCCAGATGGGCATGTATTATAGGATTCCATTTATATGCCATGTCCTGAAAAAGCAAATTTATAGAGACAGAAAAGTGGACTAGTAGTTGTCCGGGGCCACCTAAAAAAAAAAAAAAAAACTTTTTTTTTTTTTTTTTTTTACCCAAAAACCCACTGCCGTCGACAGAGAGTGGGAATAGAGATTAGCTGAAAAGGGACATGTTATTGTTGTTAACTGCCGTTGAGTTGATTCCAACTCATGGTGAGCCCGTGTATGTCAGACTAGAACTGTGCTCTGTAGGGTTTTCTGGGCTGTTACCTTTCAAAGCAGATCAGCAGGCCTGTCTTCCAAGTCACCTCTGGGTGGGTTTAAACCGCCAAATTTACTAGCTGAAAAGGTTCATAAGAGATCTTATTAGGGGGATGAAAAATGTTTTAAAACCAATTTATGGTGATGATTGTGCCACTTGGCAAAGTTACTAAAATTCTTTAAATTGTACACTTGAGTTGGTAAATTTTATGACGTGTAAAATATGCTTTAATAAAGTTCTTAGAATTTTGATTTAATATAGCTGCTCTTAGAGAAAGATGAAATCCTTTGGAGTGGTACTAGTCCTCTTTCAGTTCATTGCTGTCCAGTTTATTGAATATTTACTGTGGGCTGAGCACTGTTTCAGAACAGAGGATAAACAGTACAGGGCTCGGAGTCAGAGCCCTGGTATTCAAATACGGCACCTAGCATATATAGGCTGAGGCTTGGGATAAGCCACTCAATTGTTCTTTGTCTTGGTTTCTTTATTTGTAAACCTGGAAATACCAACTCCTACTTTGCCAGTTCATAAGGATTAACTTAGCTCTGCTACAATACTACTACTACTTACGTGACACTCCTCCCAATTATAATTATTTGTTCATAGTCCATATTCTTGCATATGCCAGAAGTTTTATGTTCATTTTGTTTATTCATTTATCTCCTAGTACATAGGAAAGTGCCTGGGAATAAATGTTACTTGAATTCCATTTTTATTTAAATTTGAAGCTAGTATTTGGGGGATTATTAATTCACTGGTGTGTGCTATTTTCCTAATGGAGATGACATGCTATTCTGCCATTCGGAGGAAACACGTTTTTATCCCTCAACTGGTAGGGAAGGAGAGGAACAAAATCTAAAATCTTCCCCAGTGATAGTGTAATTTTTAAGAAGACTGTATCAGGCAGGGCCACATTATGATTTTTTTTTTAATATACTTTTTATTGTGCTTTAAGTGAAAGTTTACAGATCAAGTCAGTCTCTCACACAATAACCCATACACACCTTGCTACATACTCCCAATTGCTCTCCCCCAAATGAGACAGCGCACTCTCTCCCTCCACTCTCTTTTCGTGTCCATTTCTACAGCTTCTAACGCCCTCCACCGTCTCATCTCCCCTCCAGGTAGGAGATGCCAACATAGTCATTGGTGTCCACCTGTTCCAAGAAGCTCACTCCTCACCAGCATCCTTCTCCAACCCATTGTCCAGTCCAACCCCTGTCTGAAGAATTGGCTTCGGGAGTGGTTCCTGTCCTGGGCCAACAGAAGGTCTGGGGGCCATGACCACCGGGGTTCTTCCAGTCTCAGTCAGACCATTAAGCCTGGTCTTTTTACGAGAATTTGGGGTCTGCATCCCACTGCTCTCCTGCTCCCTCAGGGGTTCTCTGTTGTGTTCCCTATCAGGACAGTCATCGGTTGTAGCCAGGCACCATCTAGTTCTTCTGGTCTCAGGATGATGTAGTCTCTGGTTCATGGGCCCCATTCTGTTTCTTGGGCTCGTAATCACCTTGCGTCCTTGGTGTTTTTCATTCTCCTTTGATCCAGGTGGGTTGAGACCAATTGATGCTGCTTGCTAGCGTTTAAGACCCCAGACGCCACTCTTCAAAGTGGGATGCAGAATGTTTTCTTAATAGATTTTATTATACCAATTGACTTAGATGTCCCCTGAAACCATGGTCCCTAGACCCCCGCCCCTGCTACACTGGCCTTCGAAGCATTCTGTTTATTCAGGAAACTTCTTTGCTTTTGGTTTAGTCCAATTGTGCTGACCTCCCCAGTATTCTGTGCTGCCTTTCCCTTCACCTAAAGTAGTTCTTATCTACTATCTAATTAGTGAATGTCCCTCTCCCACCCTCCCTCCCTGCCACACTTCCCCCTCTCTTAACCACAGAAGAATGTTTTCTTCTCAGTTTAAACTGTTTCTCAAATTCTTATAATAGTAGTCTTATACAATATTTGTCCTTTTGCAACTGACTAATTTCACTCAGCATAATGCCTTCCAAGTTCCTCCATGTTATGAAATGTTTCACAGATTCCTCACTGTTCTTTATCGATGCGTAGTATTCTATTCTGTGAATATACCATAACTTATTTATCCATTCATCCGTTGATGGGCACCTTGGTTGCTTCCATCTTTTCTCTATTGTAAACAATGCCGCAGTAAACATGGGAGTACATATATCTGTTTGTATAAAGGCTGTTATTTCTCTAGGGTATATTCCAAGGAGTAGAATTGCTGGATCATATGGTAGTTCTATTTCTAGCTTTTTAAGGAAGCACCAAATCGATTTCCAAAGTGGTTGTACCATTTGACATTCCCACCAGCAGTGTAGAAGTGTTCCAATCTCTCCGCAGCCTCTCCAGCATTTATTATTTTGTGTTTTTTGGATTAATACCAGCCTTGTGTGTTTTGTTGGAGTGAGATGAAATCTCATTGTAGTTTTGATCTGCATTTCTGTAATGGCTAATGATCGTGAACATTTCCTCATGTATCTCTTAGCTTCCTGAATGTCTTCTTTAGTGAAGTGTCTATTCATACCTTTTGCCCATTTTTTAATTGGGTTATTTGTCTTTTTGCAGTTGAGTTTTTGCAGTATCATGTAGATTTTAGAGATCAGGCGCTGATCAGAAATATCACAGTTAAAAAGTTTTTCCCAGTCTGTAGGCAGTCTTTTTACTCTTTTGGTGAAGTGTTTGGATGAGCATAGGTGTTTGATTTTTAGGAGCTCCCAGTTATCTAGTTTTTCTTCTGCATTCTTTATAATGTTTTGTATACTGTTTATGCCATGTATTAGGGCTCCTAACGTTGTCCCTGTTTTTTTCTTTCATGATCTTTATTGTTTTAGATTTCATGTTTAGGTCTATGATCCATTTTGAGTTAGTTTTTGTGCATGGAGTGAGGTATGGGTCTTGTTTCATTTTTTTGCAGATGGATATCCAGTTATGCCAGTACCATTTGTTAAAAAGACTGTCTTTTCCCCGTTTAACTGTTTTGGGGCCTTTGTCAAATATCAACTGCTCATATGTGGATGGATTTATGTCTGGATTCTCAATTCTGTTCCATTGGTCCATGTATCTGTTGTTGTACCAGTACCAGGCTGTTTTGACTACTGTGGTGGTATAATAGGTTCTAAAATCAGGTAAAGTAAGGCCTCCCACTTTGTTCTTCTTTTTCAGTAATGCCTTGTTTATCCGGGGCCTCTTTCCCTTCCATATGAAGTTGGTGATTTGTTTCTGCATCTCCTTAAAGAATGTCCTTGGGATTTGGATCGGAATTGTATTAAATGTATAGATTGCTTTTGGTAGAATAGACATTTTCACAATGTTAAGTCTTCCTATCCACAACCAAGGTATGTTCTTCCACTTAGTAAGTCTCTTTTGGTTTCTTGCAGAAGTGTACTGTAGTTTTCTTTGTAAAGTCTTTTACATCTCTGGTAAGATTTATTCCTAAATATTTTTTCTTCTTGAGGGCTACTGTAAATGGCATTGATTTGGTGATTTCCTCTTCGATGTTCTTTTTGTTGGTGTAGAGGAATCCAAGTGATTTTTGTATGTTTATCTTATAACCTGAGACTCTGCCAAACTCTTCTATTAGTTTCAGTAGTTTTCTGGAGGATTCCTTAGGGTTTTCTGTGTATAAGATCATGTCATCTGCAAATAGAGATAATTTTACTTCTTCCTTGCCAATGTGGATGCCCTTTATTTCTTTATCTAGCCTAATTGCTCTGGCTAGGACTTCCAGCACAATGTTAATACGAGTGGTGATAAAGGGCATCTTTGTCTGGTTCCAGATCTCAATGGGAATGCTTTCAGGCTCTCTCCAATTAGGGTGATGTTGGCTGTTGGCTATGTATAAATGCCCTTTATTATATTGAGGAATTTTCCTTCTATTCCTATTTTGCTGAGAGTTTTTATCGTGAATGAGTGTTGAACTTTGTCAAATGCCTTTTCTGCATCAATTGATAAAATCATGTGATTCTTGTCCTTTGTTTTATTTATGTGGTGGATTACATTAATTGTTTTTCTAATGTTGAACCATCCCTGCACACCTGGTATGAATCCCACTTGGTCATGGTGAATTATTTTTTTGATATGTTGTTGAATCCTATTGGCTAGAATTTTGTTGAGAATTTTTACATCTACATTCATGCAGGATATAGGTCTATAATTTTCTTTTCTTGTGGTGTCTTTACCTGATTTTGGTATCAAGGACATGGTGGGTTCATAGAATGAGTTTCGTAGTATTCCTTCCTTTTTTATGCTCTGAAATACCTTTCATAGTAGTGGTATTAACTCTTCTCTGAAAGTTTGGTAGAACTCTGCAGTGAAGCCGTCCGGACCAGGGCTTTTTTTTGTTGGGAGTTTTTTGATTACCTTTTCAATGTCTTCTTTTGTTATGGGTCTATTTAGTTGTTCTGCCTCTGTTTGTGTTAGTTTAGGTAGGTAGTGTGTTCCTAGGAATTCATCCATTTCTTCTAGGTTTTCAAATTTGTTTGAGCATAGTTTTTCATAGTAATCTGGTATGATTCTTTTAATTTCAGTTGGGTCTGTTGCAATATTGCCCCTCTCATTTCTTATTCAGGTTATTTGCTTCCTCTCCTGTTTTTCTTTTGTGAGTTTGGCCAGTGGTTTATCAATTTTGTTGATTTTTTTCAAAAAACCAGCTTTTGGACTTGTTAATTCTTTCAATTGTTTTTCTGTTTTCTATTTCATTTAGTTCAGCTCTAATTTTTATTATTTGTTTTCTTCTGGTGCCTGTGGGTTTCTTTTGTTGCTCTCTATTTGTTCAAGTTGTAGGGATAATTCTTTGATTTTGGACCTTTCTTCTTTTTGGATGTGTGCAATAACTGTGTGCATTTATTGATATAAATTGGGCTCTAAGCACCGCTTTTGCTGTGTCCCAAAGGTTCCGATAGGAAGTGTTTTCATTCTCATTGGATTCTTTGAAATTCTTCACTCCATCCTTAATGTCTTCTATAATCCAGTCTTTTTTGAGCAGTGTATTATTCAGTTTCCAAGAGTTTGATTTCTTTTCTCCGCTTTTCCTATTATTGATTTCCACTTTTATGGCCTTATGATCAGAGAAGATGCTTTGTAATATTTCAGTGTTTTGGATTCTGCTAAGGCTTGCTTTATGACCTAATATGTGGTCTATTCTAGAGAATGTTCCATGTGCACTAGGAAAGAAACTGTACTTGGTTGCTGTTGGGTGGAGTGTTCTGTGTATGTCTACAGGGCCAAGTTGGTTGATTGTGGCATTTAGATGTTCCGTGTCTTTGTTGAGCTTCTTTCGGGATGTGTTGTACTTCACCAAAAGTGGTATGTTGAAGTCTCCTAGTATAATTGTGGAGCTGTCTATCTCACATTTCAATGCTGATAGAGAGTTTTTTTTATGTATCTTGCAGCCCTGTCATTGGGTGCATAAATATTTAATATGGTTATATCTTCTTGGTATATTGTCTCTTAAATTATTGTATAGTGTCCTTCCTTATCCTTTATGATGGATTTAACTTTAAAGTCTATTTTGTCAGAGATTAAATATTGCCACCTCTGCTCTTTTTTGATTGTTGTTTGCTTGGTATATTTTTTTCCATCCTTTGAGTTTTAGTTTGTTTGTGTCTCTAAGTCTAAGGTGTGTCCCTTGTAGGCAGCATATAGACAGATCTTGTTTTTTAATCCATTCTGCCACTCTCTGTCTTTTTATTGGTGCATTTAGTCCATTTATATTCAGGGAACTCCTTATGTGGAGTTCGATGAGCATCTTGGATAGATATCATCTCATCTTTCACAATATCAGGGAAGTTTTCTGCCAAAAAATCTTCAGCAGTTTTCTCTGTATTTTCTGTTATCCCTCCCTGTGCTGGCACTCCAATCACTCGTAGGTTATTTTTCTTGATAGAGTCCCACATGATTCTTAAGTTTTCTTCATTTTTTTAAATTCTTTTATCTGAGTTTTCTTCAAATATATTAGTACCAAGTGATTTATCTTTGAGTTCAGAAATTCTAGCTTCTACTTGCTCAATTCTGCTCCTCTGACTTTCTTTTGAGTTGTCTAATTCTGTAATTTTATTGTTAATCTTCTGAATTTCTGATTGCTTATTAAACTTTTCATTATGTTCCTGAATAATCTTTCTAGTTTCTTCAGTTGCTTTATCTGTGTGTTCCTTGGCTTGTTCTGCATATTGCCTCATTTCCTTCCTGATGTCTTGAAGGGCTCTGTATATTAAACTTTTGTATTCTGCATCTGGTAATTCCAGGAATGCGCTTTCATCTAGAAGATCCCTGGATTCCTTGTTTTGAGAGCCTGTTGAGGTGATCATGGTCTGTTTCTTTATGTGACTTGATATTGACTGTTGTCTCTGAGCCATCTATACGTTATTGTATTAGTTTATGCTTGCTTAATGTGTCATAGCTGCTTGCTTTGTTTTGTTTTGGTGTACCCCTATGGGTTGCTTGAGTGAACTAGCTTGATTATTTTCGCCTTTGGAGCTCTGGTGTCCTGTCTCCAGCTAGCTAGAGCTGTTATCAGGTATATCAGACTAGAAGTCCATTCAGTTTTCTTGTATGAATTCAGCTCGGGTTTCCAGGTAGCTGATCATCAAGTATGTGATACAGGCTCTATCCTACAGTTTTAGAGGGGCAGGGGCGATTGACGTATATACCAGTATCTGACTGCAGCAGGTGGTCATCCTCTGAACTAGGCAGGGGGCTGAGAACCGACCCCCAAGTGTCTCTGAGGAAAACACATCTCTGTTCCCTAGAGTGTGCTGGTGGGTGGGTTCTGCAGAGGGAACATGGGCACCCCAAGTTTTTGGTTGTAAGGACTGGCAGATACCAGTTATCTTTGGACCCCTGTCGCGGGTGGCTGGGTGACCTGAGTGGAGCTACCAGTCCTTAGGTACCTGATGTGGGTAGGTGAGGATCTGGTTTGATAGGCAAAGCGACATCAATGTCAAACACCCACCTCTCCACCGCACAGCTGAAATGGTTGGAGTTTGCCTACAAAGACTTATTCTCCCAAAATAAGCCCACACAGGTCCGTGCAGAAGGGAAGGTACTCAAGGTCCACGGACAGTTTATGCCTGGACAGGAGCCGCTTCTGTCCTGAGCTCCCCCGGTTAATGAAGCTAGCAAATTATCTTCTCCCCCTAGTTGCAAATTTTTTCCTTCCCCAAGGCCGGGAGGATGGCTCTATGTGCTCACCAAGGTCTATCTCAGGCCCAGGGATTCAGCCACTGAAGCTGGCTTGGGGTTAGGGGGGTCATGGTAAAATATACGCAGGTACTTAGATTTTGCTGGGAGCGCCGTTCTCCTCAGGTTCTGGAGGTGTGAGCAGGCTGTGTGGCTGGCTGCTTCTTTCTGAGGAAACTGCGGCCGAACACTAGTACCAGCCGTCTGCAGCCGCCGCCGTCAAGGCTCCGGGAATGGCACCTGAGGGCTCCCCGTGATTCAGGTCCAGTAACTCCTCTCCACTTCTGAATGGTTTCTTCCTCCCCCTGCCCCTCAGTTCATTGTCTAAGCTTGCCTTTTGATGCTCAGGGCTCCCAGCTTGTCACAAAGATACTCGTTTCACTTGTTTTTTCAGGTCTTTGTTGTAAAGAGAGCTCGCCTGAAGTGTCTGTCTATTCCGCCATCTTGGCTCTGCCTCTCATATGACCCACATTATGATTTTTGTGAGCCTCAGGAATCTTTGCCTATAGGGGAACTTCCTCCATAAAATAATATTTAAAAGGGTATCTTAGGATTGTGTTGATATGTTGCTTGTTGTTGTTAAGTGCTGTCGAGTTGGTTCCTACTCGTAGCAACCCTATGTACAACAGAACAAAACATGGCTTGGTCTTGCAGCATCCTCATAATCGTTGATATGTTTGAGCCCATCGTTGCAGCAATTGTGTCAGTGCATCTCTTTGAGGGTCTTCCTCTCTTTCACTGACCCTGTACTTTACCAAGCATGATGTCTTTCTCCAGGGACTGGTCTTTCCTGATAACATACCCAAAGTATGTGAGATGAAGTCTCTCCATCCTTGTTTCTAAGGAGCATTCTGGCCGTGCTTCTAACAAAATAGATTTGTTCATTCTTCTGGCAGTCCATGGTATATTCAATATTCTTTGCCAATACCATAGTTTTAATACTATTTAAAATAGTGTCTTAAAATTGTGTTAGTATAAAGAAGAACATGTTAATATATATTAAAACACTTTCTTTGACATAAAAGCTCATTTTTCTTCTGATTTTGAAATAAATTAAAACATTTTAGGAACCCCTAAAAATATTGTGGACCCTAGGCACCGTGTCTGCTGTGCGGAATTGAGAAGTTAGCCCTATTTTTGGAATCAGAGGTATTGTCCTTTAAATGGCATTTCCCACTCTGTGAGCCATTGTAGATTCAAGGTAATATATTATCTTAGGCTTGCATATGAAAGAAGTAAGAACAATAGCAAATGAGAGGAATGACCTACTATATATCAAACTTGTAAAGCTTTAACAATAACGACAGTGTGGAGTTGGCAAAGGAATAAGCACAGAGCAGTAGAACAAAGTAGAAAGCTGAAAAACAGATTCACATGACGTACGGATGTTTTATACTTAACAGGGGTGTCTTCCAGATCAGTGGGACCTTTCGATGAAGTGTTTTCAGAAATTGAATATTTCATATGGAAAAAAAGAAATTGTACTCTGATTTTATACTATACACAAAAATAAATTCTAGATAGCTTGAAAATCTAAGGGCAAAATTATTAAGGTATTGTAGAATCTTAAAAGTAGAGACAAAATGTGCTGGTGATAAAGAAAAAAGACTGATATTTGACTACATTAAAATGACAACTTCTAATAGAGGGCACCATAAAGAGAGTGAGAAGACAAGTCACAAATTGGGAAGAGATATAGGTAATGCACAGGAGAAAGTTGTGGCTGGCTGCTTCTGTAAAGATTTACAGCCTTGGAAACCCTATGGGGCAGTTCTACTCTGTCCTATAGGGTCACTATGAGTTGGAATCGACTCCACAGTAGTGGGTTTTGGATATGTGTCTTAGTCATCTAGTGCTGCTATAGTCCAGAAATACCACAAGCAGATGGCTTCAACAAACAGAAGTTTATTCTCTCACAGTTTAGTAGGCTAGAAGAGCGAATTCAGGGCATCAGCTCCAAGGGAAGGCCTACTCTCTCTGTAGGCTCTGGAGGAAAGTCCTTGTCATCAATTTTCCCCTGGACTAGGAGCTTCTCCGTGCAGGAACCTCGGGTCCAAGGGACATGCTCTGTTCCAGGCACTGCTTTCTTAGTGGTATGAGGTCCCCTTGTCTCTCTGCTCGCTTCTCTCTTTTATATCTCAAAAGATTGGCTTAAATTGTAGATTAATCTTGTAGATTGAGTTTACATAACCTCCACTAATCGCATCTCGTCAACATCATAGAGGTAGGATTTACAGTACATGGGAAAATCACATCAGATGACAGAATTGTGGACAATCATACTATACTGGGAATCATGACCTAGCCAAGTTGCCAGATATTTTTGGGGGACAGAATTCAACTCATGACAATATGTAATGCAAACAATCATCAAAGGACTAGTGTCAAGAATACATAAAGAATGTCTGCCTCTGAATCAATAAGACAAAGACACAGATAGAAAAATGAGCAAAGACTTAAGCAAGCACTTCACAAAAGAGGAAACCCAAGTGGCCAATGAATACATGAAAAGATGCTTAACCTCTTTCTTTGGTAATTAGGAAAATTACTTTAAAAACACAATGAGATAACAGCATATGTGGTCCAAACTGGCAATAATTTGAAGTATGACTATAATAAATGTTGGCAAGGATTTTAAGCAACAACAACTATCATAAACAGCTAGTGGGAATGTTAATTGATGCCACCACTTTGCAAGTAATTTGCAATACATCGTGCCTTAGATTTCCAGTACTGCTATAACAGAAATACCACAAGTGGATGGCTTTAACAAACAGAAGTTTATTCTCTCACAGTTTAGGAGGCTAGAAGTCTGAATTCTGTGCGCCAGCTCCAGGGGAAGGCTTTTTCTTTCTGTTGGCTCTAAGGGAAGGTCCTTGTCATTAGTCATCCCTTGGTCTAGGAGCTTCTCAGCCTAGGGACCTCAGGTCCAAAGGATAAGCTCTGCTCCCAGTACTTCCTTCATGGTGTTATGAGGTCCCTCTTCTCTCTGTTCACCTCTTTCTTTTATAGCTCAAAAGAGATTGTCTTAAGATACTACGTAATCCTGTAGATTGAGTCCTGCATCATCAACATAACTGCCTCTAATCCTGCCTCATTAACATCATAGACATTCGGTTTTATAGCACACAGAATAATCACATCAGATCACAAAATGGTGGACAACCATACAATACTGGGAATCATGATCTAGCCAAGTTGTTACACATTTTGGCGGGGGGCGGGGGGGACACAGTTCAGTCCATAACACATAGTAAATACATACATTTTCTAATGTGCATGTAATATGATCTAGCTGTTCCACTCCCTACAGAAACTCTTGTACATGTGTACCAAGAGGTAAGTATAAGACCCTTCATAGTAGTGATCTTTACAATTGCCTCCAAACTGGAAGCAACTCAAATGTTCATCAGCAGTAGAATGGATAAGTACGTTGTGACATGTCTATATAATGAAATACCATATGGCAATGAAAATGAACGAACAACAGCTACATACAGCGCTATGGGTGAGTTTTACAAACATGCTGTTAAGCAATAAAAGCCATTCACAAAAAAAGAAATCCATCTGATATGATTTTATTTTTATTAAGTTAAAAAATAGGCAAAACTAAAAATAGTTTACATAGTATACATAACACAGTGGTGCTTATAATTATATATATAACTTTATAATATATATATTTTTTATATATATATAAACTTCTTATTTTGATATAAATCAATGGAGGAAAAGGATGGACTTCCCCACTCAAATTTATCATAGGCCGTGGTTGCCATGGTGTAAGAATAATGCTTTGGTCCTTTTGAGTTTCTATATTTCCCACTGTAATGATTCTACATTGGTGTCATTGCTTGGGAATGGAGGTGCAGTATGGAACCTGACTGACTTTTGTTTCTAAGAAGGGAGGAGGCAGGGCCAACCCTAAATGGAAATATCTTGGGTGCCTAACACTGTTCCTTCCCTACCCACCTCTTGGCCTCTTCTTTGCCTTCTAAGAGTTAGAGCTTTCAAGCTGCCCTCTGTGTGTCTAGAATGCTTCATGATATGCCTCACTCAACGCAGACCTCCTTGCTTACATAGCTTTGCTCACTATGTCTCCATTTCCCCCATTACAACTCCCCTGTCCCTGGTGGCAACTGTTCAGAAAGAAGTTTCTATTGGAATGCACCTGGAAACCCTGGTGGTGTAGTGGTTAAGAGCTACAGCTCCTAACCACATGGTTGGCAGTTCAATTGCATCAGGCACTCTTTGGAAACTGTATGGGGCAGTTGAATCAGAATCAACTTGACAGCAACAGATTTTATTTAACTGCCCCTGAAGTGTAGCTGTGTTCATTCCCTGCTTAATCTTTAGACTTGCCCTCTGTTGAGCCCCTAAGTTTCTTTTTTCCCTCTTTAGCTACAACCTTGAGACCAAGGTACTCAAAAGTTCCTCTAGCAAACTTTTCTAAGCTAAGTTTAGTTTAGTGCTTTACTGAAAACACAGTCTCCTTTTTCCAAATATGGTGGAAACCCTATTTGTCTACGTCCAACCATACATTGAGAACATGTAGGGACACATGGAGGCTCTTCTTTTACACCGAAAACTCCTTGAGGAAGGGGATCGTATTTTTCTCTTACTCCCTCATTGTATCTCTAGAGCCTAGAATAGTACCTGGCACACTAAAGAGGTTCAATAAATATATGATGAATGAGTGGATGGGAGGGTTGTTAGGTTGTTAGGTGCCATCCAGTTGGTTCCGACTCATAGCGACACTGTACGACAGAACAAAATGATACCTGGTCCTGCACCATTCTCAATCGTTGTTATGCTTGAGCCCATTGTTGCAGCCACTGTGTCAGTCCATCTCTTTGAGGGTCTTCCTCTTTTTCGTTGACCCTCTACTTTACCAAGCATGATGTTCTTCTCTAGGGCCTGGTCCCTGCTGATAACCTGTCCAAACTACTTAAGACAAAGTCTTGCCATTCTTCCTTCTAAGGAGCATTCTGTCTGTACTTCTTCCAAGATAGATTTGTTCATTCTTCTGGCAGTCCATGGTATATTCAATATTCTTCATTAACACCATAATTGAAAGGCATCGATTTTTCTTTGGTCTTCCTAATTCATTGTCTAGCTTTCCCACGCACATGATGCAATTGAAAATACCATGGCTTGGGTCAGACGCACCTTAGTCCTTAAAGTGACATCTTCGCTTTTTAACACTTAAAAAGGTCCTTTGTAGCAGATTTGCCCAGTGCAGTGCCTTGTTTGATTTCTTGGCGCTTCTTTCATGGATGCTGGTTGTGGATCCAAGGAAATGAAATGCTTAACAACTTCATTCTTTTCTCCATTTATCATGATGTTGCTTATTGGTTCAGTTGTGAGGAGTTTTGTTTTCTTTATGTTGAGGTGCAATCCACACCGAAGGTCTTTGATCTTCATCAGTAAGTGCTTCATGTCCTCTTCAGCTTCAGCATGCAAAGTTGTGTCATCTGTACATCACAGGTTGTTAATGAGTCTTCCTCCAGTCCTGATCCACATCCTTCTTCATATAGTCCAGCTTCTCAGGCTATTTACTCAGCATATAGATAGAACAAGTATGGTGAAAGGATAAAACCCTGATGCATACCTTTCTTGATTTTTAACCATGCAGTATCCCCTTTATTCTGTTCGAAAAACTGCTTCTTGACCTATGTACAGGTTTCTCATGAGCAAAATTAAGTGTTCTAGAATTCCCATTCTTCAAAATATTACCCATAATTTATTATGATGCATATAGTCAAATGCCTTTGCACATTCAATAAAAAAGAGGTAAACACCTTTCTGGCATTCTCTGCTTTCAGCTAAGATCCATCTGACATCAAGCAGTGATATCCATTGATCCATGTCCTCTTCTGAATCCATCTTGAATTCTGGCAGTTCCCTGTCAATGTACTGCTGCAACCGCTTTTGAATGACCTTCAGCAAAATTTTACTTGTGTGTGATATTAATAATATTGTTTTATAATTTCCACATTCTGTTGAATCACCTTTCTATTGAATGGCCACAAATATAGATCTCTTCTAGTTGGTTTGCCAGGTAGCTGTCTTCCAAATTTCTTGGCATAGACAAGTGAGTGCTTCCAGAGTTGTATCCATTTGTTGCAACATGTCAATTGATATTCCTTCAATTACTGGAGCCTTGTTTTTCACCGGAAGCCCTGGTGGCATAGTGGTTAAATACTATGGCTACTAACCAAGAGATTGGCAGTTCGAATCCACCAGGCACTACTTGGAAACTCTATGGGGCAGTTCTACTCTGTCCTGTAGGGTTGTTATGAGTCGGAATCGACTCGACGGCAGTGGGTTTGATTTTTTTTGGGTTTGTTTTTCACCAGCGCCTTCAGTGCAGCTTGGGTTTCTTCCTTAAGTACCATCAACCAATTCTTTTGGTACAGTGACTCTGTGTATTCCTTCTATCTTCTTTTGATGCTTCCTGCATCGTTTATTATTTTTCCTGTAGAATCCTTCAGTATTGTAACTTGAGGTTTGAATTTTTTCTTCAGTTCTTTCAGCTTGAGGAATGCCAAGCATGTTCTTTCCTTTTGGTTTTCTAACTGCAGATCTTTGCACATTTCATTATAATACTTTGTCTACTCAAGCTGCTCTTTGAAATCTTCTTTTCAGCTCTTTTACTTCATCACTTCTTCCATTTCCTTTAGCTACTCTACATTCCAGAGCAAGTTTCAAAGTCTCTTCTGACATCTATTTTGATCTTTTCTTTGTTTCCTGTCTTTCTAATGACCTCTCGCTTTCTTCATATATGATTTGTCATTGATGTCATTCCATTCACAATTCATTTGGTCTTCAGTCATTAGTGTTCGATACATCAAATCTACTTTTGAGATAGTCTCTAAATTCAGGTGAGATATACTCAAGGTTGCATTTGGCTCTTGTGCACTTGTTCTAATTTTCTTCAGGTTCAGTTTGAATTTGCATAAAAGCAATTGATAGTCAGTTCCACAGTCAGCCCCTAGTCTTCTTCTGACTGATGATATTGAACTTTTCCATCATCTTTTTCCACAAATGTAGTCAATTTGATTCCTGTGTATTCCATCCACGTGTATAGTCACTGGTTTTGTTGTTGAAAAAAGATATTTACAGTGAAGAAGTTGTTGGTCTTGTAAAATTCTATCATGTGATTTCCAGCATTGTTTCTGCCACCAAGGCCATATTTTCCAACTACTGATACTTGTTTCCAGCTTTTCACATTTCAATCACCAGTAATTATCAATGTATCTTGAGTGTATGTTTGATCAATTTCGGATTGCATAAGTTGATAAAAATCTTCAATTTCTTCATCTTTGGCCTTAGTGGTTGCTGTGTAAATTTGAATAGTAGTTGTAGTAACTGGTCTTCCTTGTAGGCGTATGGATATTATCCTATCACTGACAGCGTTGTACGTCAGGATAGATGTTGAAATGTCTTTTTGACAGTGAATGCAATAATATTCCTCTTCAGTTTGTCATTCTTGGCATAGCAGACCATATGATTGTCTGAATTAAAAATGGCCAGTACCAATCCATTTCAGCTCACTAATACCTAGGAAACCCTGGTGGTGTAGTGGTTAAGTGCTACGGCTGCTAACCAAAGGGTCAGCAGTTCAAATCCACCAGGCACTCCTTGGAAACTCTATGGGGAAGTTCTACCCTGTCCTATAGGGTCACTATGAGCCAGAATCGACTCAACGGCACTGGTTTTTTTTTTTGTTGTTGTTGTTTAATATTCCATTGTATAGGTATACCACTTTTGTTTATCCATTCATCTGTTGATGGACATTTGAGTTTTTTCACTTTTGGCTATTGTAAGTAATGCTGCAGTGAGCATTGGTGTATATGTATCTGTCTGAGTCCTTGTTTTCAAGTCTTTTGTGTATACCCAGTCATATGTTAATTCTATGTTTAAGTTCTTGGGGAACCACCACACTGTTTTCCACAGCAGCTGCACCATTGTACAATGCCATCAGGAATGCACTGGGGGTTCCAATTTCTCCACATCCTTGCCAACACTTGTTATTTTGTTATTCTGCTAGTAACCATCCTAGTGGGTGTGAGGTAGTATCTCATTGTGGTTTTGATCTGCATTTCCCTAATGACTAATAGGAGCCCTGGTGGCACAGTGGTTAACATGGCTGCTAACGAAAAGTTCATCAGTTCGAATCTACCAGCCACTCCCTAGAAACCCTATGGGGCAGTTCTACTCTGTCCTATAGGGTAGCTATGAGTCACTATGAGTCAGAATCGACTCAATGGCACTGGGTTTTGGTGATACCTAGGATATTGACCTTTTTGCATTGCATTTCATTTTTGACAACTTCCAATAAGAGCTCAGCTGCTAACCAAAAGGTCGGCAGTTCAAATTCACCAGGTGCTCCTTGGAAATCCTATGGAGCAGTTCTACTCTGTCCTATAGGGTAACTGTAGAGTTACTATGAGTCAGAACCAACTCGACAGCACATAACAACAGCACTTTTCCTAGATTCATACTTCATAATTCCATGTTGCAATTATTAATGGATGTTTTCGGCTGTTTCTTCTCATTTTGATTCATGCTACATCAGCAAAGGAAGGTCCCCAAAACTTGACTCCATTCACATCATTAAGTTCAGCTCTACCTTGAGGAGGTAGCTCTTCCCTAGTCGTATTTTGAGTACCTTCCAACCTGAGAGGCTCCTCTTCCAGTACTGTATCAGACAGTGTTCTGCTGCTATTCATAATATTTTTACTGGTCAGTTTTTCAGAAGTAGACTTTCAGGTCCTTCTTCCTCGTCTGTCTTAGTCTACAAGCTCCACTGAAACCTGTCCACCATGGGTGACCCTGCTGGTGTTTGAAGTATCGGTGGCATAGCCTCCAGCATCACAGCAACACGCAAGCCACCACAGTGTGACAAAATGACAGATGAGTGGTAGGGATGGGAGGGAGAAGGAGAAAAACCAATGATTACTCGCCTCCAAGATTGGGGAGGTAGGGCTGAGAGCTACGAAGGTGCTTGTGAGATTTCTCTTTCTGTCCTACAAATTAGGAAATGTAAGTGTTTAGCAAATATAAGGAAGAATGGCCAGATTTGTAGAAATGAAGAAGCTGTAAGTAATAACAAGTGCCATTTTCACGTTTTACATTAGGTAAACATTTTGCCTGAAGTGGTAATATACAGTGCTAGCAAGAATATGGTAAACCTTACACTTTCAACTAGACTGGTGGAGTGAATACTGGTGTGACCTTTTAAGAAAGCAATTTGGCAATATGTAACAGGAGTATTAAAAATATTTATGTTTTATTCTAGTAATCTCACTTCGGAGGGTCTAGCCAAGAAAATGACACAAAAGGAGAGTCAAAATATTCACTGCAGTTCCCTTTTTATTAGCTAAAAAGGAAAAGTAACCTTAGTATTGAGACATTTGAGTAAATCATGGCATACCCACATGATGAAGATGTTAAAAAAGATAATTATGAACAATATGTAGCCAACAGGAAATAATTATGTTAAATAAAAAAGTAGTATATAAAACTATATATGTGTTTCTGTTAACACCATGTAAACATACAATGTGGAAACCCTAGAAGGGCATATATTGAAGAAAAACACAATGGTATGTGGGAGAAGTCAGATTTTTTTAACATATTGTTTCTATTTCTGATTTGTCCTTTATGTTATGTTTCAGAGTTAAACATTTAAAATTCTCAGAATTAACACAAATATATAGGCCAGTAGAAAATGTCTGCTTTATACCCATCTCTCCCTTTAGCATTCTTTGCATATATAAGAATAAGGGCCACTAAGTTTAAAATACAGCTATAAAGTAACAAAACCAGAATTCGAGCCCTCTCTGCTTACTACTGAACAATTTTATTGGGTAATTAGTGGATACTAGGAATGGGCTCTACCTAGAATTCTGTAAAATGCTCCTGTATCTCAGATTTCAAGAGCAGGTGAGGGGCAGGAGAAGCAGGAAAAGGAGAGAGGGAGTACCAATGTTAAAAAAAAAAAATCAACAGCAGATCTACTCGATATCTGCTTCTAGCCAAAATGGGAAGGAAGAAAAAAAGGGGGGGCTGGATTTACTGTTCCACATGAAACAACAATAACAACAAATCAGACAGACAAAAACACATAAACAATTTTCAAGACACTGTACATATGGCAACAAAGGGCAGCGATCTCTGGGAGATAGGAAACAAACAATGTGAGTCATCCAATTGGTCCAGCTTACTGCCTTGAGAGAGCTTCTAAACCATGTCACAGGTTATAGATCCCAGCAGACTTTCTGAATTGAGTAGAAGGAACTGAGAGTTCAGGGAGACCAAGTTCATAGGACCAAGTACCCGAGAAGAGAAAGCTGCACACAGAACCCCAGAGACGTGCAGAGGGGCCCCTCAAGTGTTCAGCAGAGTACTAGTTGGTACATGCATGTGAGGAAATTACTTGATGCTGGGGAAAAGTACCATCCAAAGATTAGAGGGAATATTGCCCAGCACTCACACAGGGCCAGGAATGGTGCCCATTCCCACCATCCAGACTGGAAACCCTCATAATTCAAGGATGGTCTTAACAACTCGCTAATGGAGAATAAGAACAATTTTTTGCCAAAAATTTGACAATTTAGATGAAATGGGAAAACTCCTTAAAAGAGACAAATTAGAAAAGCTTACTCAAGAAGAAATAGATAACCTGAATAGCCCTTTATCTATTAAAAAAAAAACAAAACCCAGTGCTGTTGAGTCGATTCCGACTCATAGCGACCCTATAGGACAGAGTAGAACTGCCCCACAGAGTTTCCAAGGAGTGCCTGGCAGATTCGAACTGCCGACCCTTTGGTTAGCAGCCATAGCACTTAACCACTACGCCACCAGGGTTTCCTTTATCTATTAAATACACTGAAATTGTGTTCAAACATCTTTCCTCAAAGAAAACTCCAGGTCCAGATGACTTTACTGACAAATTCTACTAAAATGTAAGAAAGAAATAATATCAATTCTACACAAACTCTTCCAGAAAATTTAGGATAGATTACTTCCTAACTCATTCTATGGGGCTAGCATTACCCTGGTACCAAAATCAGACAAAGACATTACAAGAAAATAAAACTTCAGACCAATATCTCTTGTAAAATAATTATAAAATTTCTTAACAAAGTTTTAGCAAATTGAATTCAGCAATACGTTAAAAGGATAGCACATCATGACCAAGTGAGGTTTATCCCAGGAAAGCATGGCTGGCTTAACACAGGAGTATTAATCAGTGTAACTTACCATGTTAACAAATTTAAAAAGGTAAAGCTTTATAATTATCTCAATAAATATAGGGAGAAAATTTTTAATGAAATACGACATCCATTCCCGATAAAAACTCTTAACAGACTAGGAATAGAAGGGACCTTCCTCAACCTGATAAAGGGTATCTGCAAAAATCTCACCCCTAACATACTTAATGGTAAAAGATTGAATGCTTTCTCTGTAAAATTGGAAACAAAACAGATATGACCACTCTTACCACTTCTATCCAACATTTTACAGGAGGTTCGAGACAGTGCAGCCAGGCAAGAAAAAGAAAAGTCATCCAGGCTGGAAAGGAAGAAATAAAACTATCTTTATTTACAGAGTACATGATCATCTATGTAGAAAATCCCCTGAGCTCTGCAAAAAAAACTATCAGAAGTAATGAGTTCAGCAATGTTGCAGAATACAAGATCAGTAAGCAAATATCAATTGTATGTCCATATGCTTATAATGGGCTATCAGAAATTAACACTTTAAAATAATACCATTCATAACAGCATCAAAAAATGACATATTTAGAGATAAATATAACAAAATGTGTGAAAGAACTAGAAAACTAGAAAGCATTACTGATATAAAGTAAAGAAGGACTAAGTAAATGTTCATGGGTTAGAAGACTCAATATTGGCAAGATGTCAGTTAGATCCCTTAATTGATCTATAGTTTAACACAATCCCAGCAAAAATTCCAGAGAAGTTTTTTGTAGTTGACAAGGTAATTCTAAAGTTTAAATGCAGTTAAAATAGCTAGAACAACTCTGAAAGAGAAGAAAAATGTTTGAAGGCTAATACTAACTGATTTCAGGAGTTATTATAAAGCTACAATAATCAAAATGGCATGGTACTGCTATAAATATATAAAATTGATTAATGTAACAGAATTGAACATCTAAAATAAACCCACACATATATGCACAAGTGATATTTTAACAAAGGTACAAAGGCAGTGCAATGGAACAAGGATAGCCTTTTTGACAAATGGTGCTGGAACAATTGTATAGCCATATGCAAAAATAATGAACTGGGATCCATACCTTATACCACACACAAAAATTAACTCAAACAGATCATAGACCTAAGTGTAAAACTATAAAACTTCTAGAAGAAAACAAAAGAGAAAATATTTGTGACCTGGGTTAGGCAAAGATTTTTTAGATACACCACCAAAACACAGTTCATAAAAGAAGAAATCGATAAATTGGACTTCATCAAAATTTAAAAGTTCTGTTCTTCAGAACACTGTTAAGAGAATGAAAAGGCAAGCAGACTTGAAGAAAATCTTTGCAAAGCATATAAAGGAATTGCATCCAGAACAATAACAAAATAATCAAATTTTTTAAACGGGCAAAAAAAAAAAAAAAAAAAGCTCTTGAAGAAATGGTCAACACCATTTGTCATTAGGAAAATGTAAATTAAAAGACAATGCAATACCACTCTGGAGGGAATGGAACTTTAATACACTGATAGTGGGAATACACTTTGGAAAACAGTTTGGCAGTTTCTTTAAAAAGTTAAACATACACCTACCGTATGGGCTAGCCATTCCCTTCCTAGGTATTTACCTAAGAGAAAAAAAAAATACATGTCCATACAAACACTTGTACACAAATATTCATAGCAGCTTTATTTTTGATAGCCTCAAACCACAAACAGCTCAAATGTCCATCAACAGGTGAATGGATTAACAAATTGTTGTATATCCACGTAAAAAAAAAAATGTGATACTACTCTTAAAAAGCAAGTTTCTGAGTCTCCTCTGACATCCATCTTGGTCTTTTCTTTTCTGTCTTCTCAATGACCTTTTGCTTTCTTCATGTATGATGTCCTTGATGTCATTCCACAACTCGTCTGGTCTTCAGTCACTAGTGTTCAATGCATCAAATCTATTCTTCAGATGGTCTCTAAATTCAGGTGGGATGTACTCAAGGTCATATTCTGGCTCTCGTGGACTTGCTCCGATTTTCTTCAGTTTCACCTTGAACTTGCATATGAGCAATTGATGGTCTGTTCCACAGTCAGCCCCTGGCCTTGTTCTGACTGATGATACTGAGCTTTTCCATGGTCTCTTTCCACAGATGACGTCAATTTGACTTCTGTGTGTTCCATCTGGTGAGGTCCATGTGTATAGTCACTGTTTATGTTGGTGAAAGAAGGTATTTGCAATGAAGAAGTCGTTGGTCTTGCAAAATTCTATCATTTGATCTCCAGCATTGTTCCTATCACCAAGGCCATATTTTTCCAACTACTGATCCTTCTTCTTTGTTTCCAACTTTCCCATTCCAAGGGCCAGTAATTATCAATGCATCTTGATTGCATGTTCGATCAATTTCAGACTGCAGCAGCTGATAAAAACCTTCTGTTTCTTCATCTTTGGCCCTAGAGGTTGGTGTGTAGATTTGAATAATAGTCATATTAACTGGTCTTCCTTATAGGCGTATGGATATTATCCTATCACTGACAGCATTGTACTTCAGGATAGATCTTAAAACGTTCTTTTTGGCGATGAATGCAACACCATTCCTCTTTGAGTTGTCATTCCCAGCATAGTAGACTATATGATTGTCCTATTCCAAATGGCCCATTCCAGTCCATTTCAGCTCACTAATGCCTAGGATATCGATGTTATGTGTTCCATTTCATTTTTGACCATTTCCAATTTTCCTAGATTCATACTTCGTACATTCCAAGTTCCAATTATTAATTCAAGCCTCGAGTTGCAATAGTGAAGGATTCTATGGGGAAAATATTAAACAACACAGGAAGCACCAAAGAAGATGGAAGGAATACACAGAGTCATTATACCAGGAAGAATTAGTCAATGTTCAACCATTTCAAGAAGTGGCATATGATCAGGAACCGATGGTACTGAAGGAAGAAGTCCAAGCTGCTCTGAAGGCGCTGGTGAAAAACAAGGCTCCAGGAACTGATAGAATATCAATTGAGATATTTCAACAAACAGATGCAGCTCTGGAGGTGCTCTCTCATCTATGCCAAGAAATATGGAAGACAGCTTCCTGTCTAACTGAGTGGAAGAGATCCATATTTATGCCTATTCCCAAGAAAGGTGATCCAACCAAATGTGGAAATTATAGAACAATATTATTAATACCACACGCAAGAAAAATTTTGCTGAAGGTCATTCAAAAATATCTGCAACAGCATATTGACAGGGAACTGCTGGAAATTCAGGCTGGTTTCAGAAGAGGACGTGGAACCAGGGATATCATTGCCGATGTCAGATGGATCCTAGCTGAAAGCAGAGAATGCCAGAAGGATGTTTACCTGTGTTTTATTGACTACGCAAAGGCCCTCGACTGTGTGGATCATAACTAGTTATGGATAACATTGTGAAGAGTGGGAATTCCAAAGAACACTTAATTGTGCTCATGAGGAACCTTTACATAGATCAAGAGGCAGTTGTTCGGACAGAACAAGGGGATACTGATTGGTTTAAAGTCAGGAAAGGTTTGTGTCAGGGTTGTATTCTTTCACCATACCTATTCAATGTGTATGCTGAGCAAATAATCCGAGAATCTGGACTCTGAAGAAGAAGGAGGCATCAGGATTGAAGGAAGACTCATTAACAACCTGCGTTATGCAGATGACACAACCTTGCTTGCTGAAAGTGAAGAGGACTTGAAGCACTTACTAATGAAGATCAAACACCACAGCCTTCAGCATGGATTGCACCTCAACATAAAGAAAACAAAAATCCTCACAACTGAACCAATGAGCAACATCATGATAAACGGAGCAAAGATTGAGGTTGTCAAGGATTTCATTTTACTTGGATCCACAATCAACTGCCATGGAAGCAGCAGTCAAGAAATCAAAAGACGCATTGCATTGGGTAAATCTGCTGCAGAGGACCTTTTTAAAGTGTTGAAGAGCAAAGATGTCACCTTGAAAACCAAGGTGTGCCTGACCCAAGCAATGGTATTTTCAGTTGCATCATATGCATGTGAAAGCTGGACAATGAATAAGAAAGACCGAAGAAGAATTGATGCCTTTAAATTGTGGTGTTGGCGAAGAATATTGAATATACCATGCACTCTCAAAAGAACGAACAAATCTGTCTTAGAAGAAGTACAACCAGAATGCTCCTTAGAAGCAAGGATAGTGAGACTGAGTCTTACATACTTTGGACATGTTGTCAGGAGGGATCAATCCCTGGAGAAGGACATCATGCTTGGCAGAGTACAGGGTCAGCAGAAAAGAGGAAGACCCCCAGTGAGGTGGATTGACAAAAGTGGCTGCAACAATGAGCTCAAGCATAACAACGATTGGAAGGATGGCTCAGGACTGGGTGGTGTTTCATTCTGTTGTGCATAGGGTCACTATGAGTCAGAACCGACTCGACGGCACCTAACAACAACAACTCTTCAAAAAACAGGAATGAGCTACTGATACTCATAATAACCTGGATGAATCACCAAATAAATGTACCTAGTGAAAGAAGCCAGACAAGAAGAAGTAATGTTTTATGATTCCATTTATGCAAAACTCTTCAAAAAAAAAGCAAGCTGATCTGTAGTGACAGAGAGCAGATCAATAATTGCTTGAGGCTGGGGAGCAGAAAAGGCGCAGGAGGGAGAGATTACAAAGGGGCGTGTGGAAATTTTGGGGGATGATAAAAGTGTTCACTGTTTTGACTGTGGTAATGGTTTCACAGGTGGATATGTATGTCAAAACTTATCAAATTATATACTTTTAGAATGTGCAGGTTATTATGTGTTAATTATACATCAAGAAAGCTGTTTTAAAAATCAGTAACATAAGAGCAAGTTAGGATATCTCATTTAACATTAATTTTAGGGGGAAAATATTTTCATGTTTTAATTAAATACTAGCTCTATTTTTTTTTATTTGAATCAATAGTAAAACATAGCTGACAAAAATAACTAATGCAGCCTCAGAGTGCCCTAACAGAAATACAGTGCAGTCTGTGGTGTTAAAATAGGTCCAGTATATTCTACTCAAGAACGAAGCAAATTATCTAGTCTGTTTTTCAGAACTGACGGCAATGGGTTTGTTTTTTCAATCATTTAGAAAACGCATAATAAGTTTTAGCACAACAAATATTTATTGAATATCTACTGTGTTCTAGGCATTGTGCTAAGCCTGCTAATTGTTACTGTGAGGTAGATTTCAGTACCATTTTGCAGGTCCTGAAACAGTCTCAGAAGATACAGAATTTGGCCAAAAAAGAACTAGTAAGTGGCAAAACCAGGATTCAAACTCTTTCTACTCACTGCTTAATTGAATCCCTTCATATGAAGTCTCCCCATCCACCCAGTGATTTTTGGGCTAACAGAGAGGTACTGAGTTATTGCGTAAAGAGGGTAAGGATATTGTTTTGGCTTTTTTTTTTTCCTTTTCATTTCTTTAGCCATGATGTGCTAGGAGCTGGGAATGCCCTCAAGGAGCCCATGACCTAGTGGGAAAGACGAGAAGTTACAAACTACTACAACATATAGCGCAGGCTGTGACTCACTCAAGCAGCTTTCCAAGTTTGTAAATCCTCCAGTGCTTATAAATTCTCTCTTTAAATGGCTTTGAAATCACTAGCGGAAAGAAATCAAGCCTTGGTCAGGTGCTGAACTAATTTACTCACTATCTAACTGCTGGGTTTCTCACAGTACCCTTGCAGCCCTACAATTCAAATTCATTCCTGAGCAAGATTACAGGGTATCACATTTTGGACATTTAGGGCTGTTCCCAAATAATGAAAACCACTAGCGTTAAATACTAAATATGTAAATGTCACCATATATAATAAATACAAAAGTAGAAGCTTGTGCAGTGTGGTAAAGATTAGGGAATAATGTAATAGGATTTATATTTTGGGAAGGTTACTGGGGCCTTATCTCATATTTATCTATGCTATTTTGTTTTTCTGTAATTTATGTATTACTTATGAAATAAGACAAGCAATATAAATGAGATGAATTGTCAAAAATTAAAAATAAAACCATGGAGTTTGGTAAGACTGCTGTAAGGAATAAAAAGGGTTGGAGAACACCAGTAGTTTTGTAGACAAAGAAGAACTTGCACTAGGACATAGTTTGTCTTGGTCACCATTTTATGCATTGTTGCTAGGCACCAACAAGTTGACTTCAACTCATAGCAACCTCATGTGACAGAGTAGATCTGCCCTGTAGGGTTTTCTAGGCTGTAATCTTTTTTTGTTTGTTTTTCAAATTTTTATTCCGCTTTAAGTGAAAGTTTACAAATTGAGTCAGTCTATCATATAAAAATTTATATACACCTTGCTACATACTCCTAATTGCTCTCCTCCTAATGAGACAGCACACTCCGTCCCTCCACTCTATTTTCATGGTTGACTACGGCATCTAGATCTTCCCTGTCTTTATTAAGCTTCTTTCTCGATGTCCTGTCCGTCACCGAAAGTGGTGTGTTCAAGTCTCCTACTATAATTGTGGACCTGTCTATCTCACTTTTCAGTGCTGTTAGAGTTTGTTTTATGTATCTTGCAGCCCTGTCATTGGGTGTGTAAATATTTAATATGGTTATATCCTGGTATAAAAAAATATATATATATAGTGTCCTTACTTGTCCTTAGTGGTGAATTTAACTTTAAAGTCTATTTTGTCAGAAATTAATACTGCCACTTTTGCTCTTTTTTGATTGTTGTTTGTTTAATATATATTTTTTCCATCCTTTGAGTGTTAGTTTGTGTCTCTAAGGTGTGTCTTTTGTAGGCAGCATATAGACAGATCGTGTTTTTTATCCATTCTGCCACTCTCTGTCTCTTTATTGGTGCATTTAGTCCATTTACATTCCACATAATTATAGATGGGTATGAGTTTATTTTGACGTCTTTTTTTGTGTGTTGTTGACAGTTTCTTTCTCCCACTTAATTTTTTGTGCTGAGTAGTTTATGTATTGTCTTTTCCTCTTATTCATTGTTCTTGATTTTATTTCTGCTGAGTCTCTATTTTTTTCTTGTATTTTATTTTGATAAGTAAGATAGTTAATCTCCTTTGTGGTTTCTGTAATATTTACCCTTATTTTTCTAAGTTTAAACCTAGCTTTTATTTCTTTATATCGCCTTATCTTCCTCTCCATATGAAAGATCTATGACTACATTTCTTTGTCCCTCTTTATTGTTTTCTTTTACATTGCTGTTTCCCTGTTGTGAGCGTTTTTTATCTTGATTTATTTTTGTGATGTCACTGTCTGGGTTGACATCTGATTGTTCTGTCCAGTGTACTAGTCTTGGGTTGATACCTGATATTATTGATCTTCTAACCAAAGAACTGCCTTTAGTATTTCTTGTAGTTTTGGTTTGGTTTTTACTAATTCCCTAAACTTCTGTTTATCTGAAAATGTCCTAATTTCACCTTCATATTTGAGAGACAGTTTTGCTGGATATATGATTCTTGGCTGGCAATTTTTTTCCTTCAATGCTTTATATAAGTCATCTCAGTGCCTTCTTGCCTGCGTGGTTTCTGCAGAGTAGTCTGAGCTTTTTTTTTTTTTTTAATAATTTTTATTGTGCTTATTTTATGTTTTTTTTTAGTTTATTTTGTTTGCTTACTGTATTGTAGCTTCTTGCTTTGTTTTGTTTTGATATGGCCAAATGGGTTGCTTGATTGAGCTAGCTTGATTATTTTCACCTTTGGTGCTCTGATGTCCTGTCCCCAGATGGCTAGAGCTATTATCAGATATATCAGTCTAGGATTCCATTCACTTTTCTTGTATGAATTCAGCTCAGGTGTCCAGGTAGCTGATATCAAGTGTGTGGTACAGGCTCTGTCCTATAGTCTTAGCGGGGCAGGGGTGATTGGTGTAGGTACCGGTATCTGATTGCAGCAGGATGTCACACTCTGAACAAGGTGGGGCTGAGAACCATCCCCCAAATGTCTGTGGGGAAAGCTTGTCCCTGCTCCCTAGAGCATACAGTTGGGTGGGTTCTGCAGACGGACCATGGGCACCTAATGCTTTTGTTTGTAAGTACTGGGAGGTACCAGTTATCCTTGGATCTGTGTTGCAGGTGGCTAGGTTACCTGAGTGGCGCCACCAGTCCTTATGCCTGTGATGTGGGTAGGTGAGGACCCTATTTAATAGGCAGAGCGGTGTCAAATATCAAACACCCACCTCTTTACCACACAGCTGAAATGGTTGTAGCCTGCCAGCAAGGGCGTATTCTTCTGAAAAAGGCTCACACAGGTCCATGCAGGGAGGAAAGATATTCAAAGTCCATGGACTGTTTATGCCTGGACAGGAGCCGCTTCTCTCCTGAGCTCCCCCAGTTAGTGGAGCTGGCAAATTATCTTTTCCCCCAATTGTGAATTTATTCCTATTCCAAGGCTGAGAGGATGGCGCAGGGTGCTCAGCATGGCCTATCTGAGACCCAGGGAAATCAACAGCCACTGAAACTGGCTTGGGGGCCAGGGGCATGGTAAAATATACGTAAGTACTTAGCTTTTGCCGAGAGCACCAATATTCTCTGGTTCTGAAGGTGTGAGTAGGCTGTGTGGCTGGCTGCTTCTCCCTGAGACAACTGTGGCCAAACACTACCACCAGCCCGCTGCAGCCGCTCCCGGGAATGGTGCCTGGGGGATCCCGACATTTCAGATCCAGTAACTCCTCTCCACTTCTGAACTGTCTCTACCTCTCCCTGCTGCTCAGTCCATTTTCTGACTTTGCCTTTCATGTTCAGGGCTCCTAGCTTGTCATAAATATAGTCATTTCACTTGTCTTTTCGGGTCTTTTTTGTAAGAGGGATTGCAGGACGCATCTGGCTATTCCGCCATCTTGGCCCTGCCTCTTAGGCTGTAATCTTTACGGGAGCAGATCTCCAGATCTTTCTCCCATGGAGCTTCTGGGCAGGGTTGGAACTGCCAACCTTTTGGTTAGCAGCTGAGCACTTAACCATTGTGCCACCAGAGCTCATTATTTTACCTGCAGACCTGAGCAAAGTTCTTGGCACATGGTAAGTGCTCAATAAAATTGTAGACTAAATCAATAAATGCAACAGTGGGATTCAGAATGATAGGGGCTAAAAATTGTCTTGTGGATTTGAGAATTAGGTCATTGATAACTCTATAAAAGCAATTTCATTGCAGTTGAATTATCTTTTGAAATTACTATGTATAATCTAATGCTAAAAGAAACGTCCACTTTGTACAGTTAAGAAGTACTTCTGACACCAGTTGTCAGTCTACATGTAACTATTTTCTATCCTTACTTTAAAAAAATTTGTTTATTCTAATGTTTTGAAATGTTTACATTTTTCAAAAATACATGTGTATGTATGTGTGTATAGGAGTCCCTGGGTGGTAGAAATGGTTAATGTGCTTGCCCGCTAACCAAAAGATTGGAGGTTTGAGTCTACCCAGAGGTGCCTCAGAAGAAGGCCCTGGTGACCTACTTCTGAAATATCAGCCCCTGAAAACCCTTTGGAGCACAGTTCTATTCTGACACATCTGAGGTTGCCATGAGTCAGAACTGGCTTGACAGCAACTTGTTCTATATGTGCGTATATTCGTATATAAAGTGAAGTTTCTTTTCCATTTTATCTCATTTCTGCGTAAGCGTCCCAAACCAGAAACTCCTATAATTAGTTTCTTACATTCTAGATTTTCTTTATGTCTACTCAGGCAAGCACAAACACGGATTATTTTTACCCCTTTGATTTTCCAAGGCAGCACTGTGTACTCACTGTTCTGTACATCACTTTTTCATATTGTTAGGCCTTAGAGATCTTTCCAAACTAATAAATAGGGAGTTATGATGGTTAAGGTTGTGTGTTAGCTTGTCTGGGCCATGATTCTCAGTGGTTTGGCAGTTATATTGTATAGCAGTCTATCGCTTTAACCATTGTGCCACCAGGGCACCACCTCACCACTGCTAATATACTTCCTGTTTCTATGGATTTGCCTATTCTAGACATTTCATATAAGTGAAATCATAGAAAATATGGCCTTTTGTGACAGGCTTCCTTCATTTGGTGTAATGTTTTCAGGTTTCATCCATGTTGTACCATGTATCAGTACTTCATTCCTTTTTATTGCCAAATAATACCCATTGTATGGATATACCACATTTTGTTTATCCATTTGTCTGATGATAGAGATTTGGGTTGTTTTCAGTTTTTTTTTTCTATTATGAATAATGCTGCTATGAACATGTATGTACAAGTTTTTATATGGACATATGTGTTCAATTTTCTTGAGTATATACCTAGGAGTGGAATTGTTGATCATATGGTAACTCTGTTTAACTGCTTGAGGAGATTGTTTTCCAAAGTTGCTGCACCATTTAACATTCCCACCAGTAATATATGCAATTCCAATTTCTCCATATCCACGCCAACTCCTGTTATTGTCTGCCTTTTTAATTTTACCCATCCAGGTGGGTGTGACTAATTTTACTCATCCTAGTGGATGAGTCATTAAAAAAGAAGGAAAGAAAAGACCAAAATGGATGTCAGAAGAGACACTGAAACTTGCTCTGGAATGTAGAGAAGCTAAAGCAAATGGAAGAAATGATGAAGCAAAAGAGTTGAACAGAAGATTTCAGAGGGCAGCCCGAGAAGATTAAGTATTATGATGAAATGTGCAAAGCCATGAGTTAGAAAACCAAAAGGGAAGAACACACTCAGCATTTCTCAAGTTAAAAGAACTGAAGAAACAATTCAAGGCTTGAGTTACAATACTGAAGGATTCTGTAGACAAAATATTGAATGACACAGGAAGCATCAAAAGAAGATGGAAGGAATACACAGAGTCATTGTATCAAAAAGAATTGGTCTATGCGTCACCATTTCAGGAGGTAGCATATGATCAAGAATAGATGGTACCGAACAAAGGAATGCAAGCTGCACTGAAGGCACTGGCGAAAAATAAGGCTTCAGGAATTGACAGAAAACCAACTGAGATATTTCAATAAATAAATGCAACACTGGAAGTGCTCAAGAAATTCCGAAGATATGGAAAGGCCTGGCCAACTGACTGGAAGAGATCCCTGTCTCTGCCCATTCCAAAGAAAGGTGATCCAACAGAATGCAGAAGTTATCAAACAGTATAGTTAATATCAAACACAAGTAAAATTTTACTGAATGTAATTCAAAAATGGTTGCAGCAGTACATCAGTAGGGAACTGCATGAAATTCAAACCAGATTTAGAAGAGGACATGGAACAAGGGGTATCATTGCTGATGTCAGATGGATCTTGGCTGAAAGGAGAAAATACTAGAAGAATGTTTACCTGTGTTTTATTGATTACACAAAGACCTGTGACTCTGTGGATCATAACAAATTAGGAATAACATCGTGAAGAATGGGAATTCCAGAACACTTAATTGTGTGCATTTGGGACCTGTACACAGACCAAGAGCCAGTCATTCAAACAGAACAAGGGGATACTGAATAGTTTAAAGTCAGGAAGGGTGTGGTCAGGGTTGTATCCTTTCACCACAGGTATTCAATCTATGCTGAACAAATAATCCGAGAAGTTGAACTATATGAAGAAGTACGTGACATCAAGATTGGTAGAAGACTTATTAACAACCTGCGATATGCGGATGACACAACCTTGCTTGCTGAAAGCAAAAAGGACTTGAAGCACTTACTGACTAAGATCAAAAACTACAGCCTTCACTATGGATTACACCATGATATAAAGAAAACAAAAATCCTCACAACTAGATACTGGTGAAGAGTGAGCTTCTTGGATCAAGTAGACACATAAGACTATGTGAGCAGCTCCTGTCTGGAGGGGAGATCACAAGGTGGCCAAATGGACACAAAAATAGAGAGTGGAGGGAAAGAGTGTACCGTCTCGTTAGGGGGAGAGCAACTAGGAGTGTATATAGGTTTTTGTATGAGAGACTGACTTGATTTATAAACTTTCACTTAAATCACAATTAAAAAAAAAATCCTTACAACTGGGCCAATAAACATCATGATAAACAGAGAAAAGATTGAAGTTGTCAAGGATTTCATTTTACTTGAATCCACGATCAACACTCATGGAAGCATCAGTCAAGAAATCAAAAGGCACGTTGCATTGGGCAAATCTGCTGCAAAAGACCTCATTCAAGTGTTAAAAAGCAAAGATGTCACCTTGAAGACTAAGGTGCACCTGACCCAAGCCATGGTGTTTTCAATTGCTTCATATGCATGTGAAAGCTGGGCAATGAATAAGGAAGACCAAAGAAGAATTGATGCCTTTGAATTATTGAGTATTGGAGAATATTGAATATACCAAGAACTGCTAGAAGAACAAACAAATCTGTCTTGGAAGAAGTGCAGCCAGAATGCTCCTTAGAAGGAAGGATGGAAAGACTTCATCTCATATACTTTGGACGTGTTGTCAGGAGAGACCAGTCTCTGGAGAAGGACATCATGCTTGGTAAAGTAGAGGGTCAGCGAAAGAGAGGAAGATCCTCAACAAGATGGATTGACACAGTGACTGCAGCAATAGGTTCAAACATAGCAAGGATTGTGAGGATGGTGCAGGACTGGACAGTGTTTGGTTTTGTTGTACCTAGGGTCGATATGAGTTGGAACTGACTTGATAAGAAAAAAAAAATTTTTTTTTTTAAAACAACAGTGGGTATAAAGTAGTATCTCATTGTGATTTTAAATTACATTTCTCTAATGGTTCATGATATCGAGCATCTTTTCATGTGTGTATTTGTCTATCTTTGGAGAAGTGTCTGTTTGTGTCTTTTGCCTGTTTTTCAGTTTGGTTATTTGTTTTTATTGTTGAATTGTATGAGTTCCTTATATATTCTGGGTGCAAGAGCTTTATCAGATATATGATTTGAAAGTATCTTCTCCCATTCTGCATTTTTTTTTCACTCTTGCTGCACAAATTTTTTTTTAATGAAATCCAATTTATCTATTTTTGTCATTTGTTGCTTGTGCTTTGGTGTCATATCTAAAAAAACATTGGTCAGAAAAACTCCTGTGTTTTCCTCTAAGAACGTTGTAGTCTTAGCTCTTACATTTAGGTCTGTAATGTATTTCGAGTTAATTTTTATATATAGTGTGAAGAAGAGGTTCAACTTCATTCTTTTGCACGTGGATATCCAGTTGTGCCAGAACAATTTGTTGAAAAGACTATTCTTTCCTCCTATTGAATTGCCATGGCACTCTGGTTGAAAATCAACTGACCATAAATATGAGGGTTTGGTTCTGGACTCTCAATTCTGTCCATTAAATCTATGTATCTAACCTTATGCCAGTACCACACTGTCTTCATTACTGTGACTTTGTATTAAATTCTGAAATAGGAACATGTGAATTCTCCAGCTTTGTTTTTCTATTTCAAGACTGTCGCAGCTATTCTGGGTCCCTTGCATTGCCATATGAACTTCAGAATCAGGTTGTAAATATCTGTAAAGAAGCCAGTTGGAATTTTGATGGGGCTTATGGTGAATCTGTAGATCAGTTTGGGGAGTATTGCCATCTTAACAATATTAAGTCTTCTGATCCATGAAAATGGAATGTATTTTTATTCATTTAGGTCTTCAATTTCTTTCAACAATGTCTTATAGTTTTCAGAGTGTAAGCTTTACACTTCTTTGTTAAATTTCTTACTAAATACTTTATTCTTTATTATGCTACTGTAAATGGAATTGCTTTCTTAATTTTATTTTAGAATATTTCATTTTAAATGTGTAGAAATACAATTGATTTTTGTGTATTGATCTTGTATTCTGCAACCTTGCTGAACTCATTTATTAGCTCTAAACCAAAAAAACCAAACCCACTGCCATCGAGTCGATTCCAACTCATAGCAACCCTATAGGGCAGAGTAGAACTGCCCAATAGTTTCCAAGGAGCGCCTGGCGGATTCGAACTACCAACCTCTTGGTTAGCAGCCATAGCACTTAACCACTACACCACTAGGGTTTCCTTATTAGCTCTAGTAGTTTTTAAGTGAATTCCTTAGGATTTTCTATATATATGATCATATCATCTGCAAATAGGTATAGTTTTACTTCTTCCTTTTCAACCTGGATGCATTTTTTTTTCCTTTCTAATTACCTTTTTTTTTTTTTTAATTACCCTAGATAGAACCTCCCATACAATGTCGAATAGAAGTAGCAAGAGTAGACATCCTTATCTTGTGCTTGATCTTAGGGAGAAAGCATTCAGCCATTCATGATTAAGTATGATGATTTTGGTGGATTTTTATAGATGCCCTTTATCATGTTGAGAAAGTTCTCTTCTCTTCCTAGTTTGTTGAGCGTTTTTATCCTGAAAGGTAAGGGTGTTTGTTGAATTTTGTAAAATGCTTTATATATACTTTTTGCGATTATCATGTGTTTTTTTCCATTATTGTTGTAGTGTATTACATTGATAGATTTTTGTGTGTTAAATCAACCTTGCATTCCTAGGATAAATCTCACTTGGTCATGGTATGTAATCCTTTTTATAGTTACTGGATTCTATTTGCTAGTATTTTGTTGAGGATTTTTATGTCTATATTCATAAATTTCATGAATTATATTCTGTAGTTTTCTTTCTTGTGATGTCTTTGTCTGGTTTTGGTATCAGGATAATTACGGGCCTTATAGAATGCATTGGGAAGTGTTTTTTCCTTTTTCGTTTTTTGGAAGAATTTGTAGAAAGGTATTAAATCTTCTTTAAAGGTTTAGTAGAATATGCCAGTAAGGCCATCTGAAACCAGGACTTTCTTTGTGGGAAATGTTTAAATTACTGCTATAATCCCTTGTTATAGATATATTCAGATTTTCTATCTCTTCTTGATCAGTTTTGGTGATATGTGTTCTTCTAGGAGTTTGCCCATTTCATCTAGGTTATCTAATTGTTGGCATATAATTGTTCATAGTATTCCCTTATAATTCTCTTTATTTCTGTAAGGTTGCTGTCTTTCATTCCTGACTTTTTCTGATGATCAGTTTAGCTAGAGATTTGTCAATTTTGTTGATCTATTCAAAGAGCCAACTTTTGGTTATATTGATTTTCACTATTGTTTTTCATATTGTTTTATTATTTCATTCATTTCTGCTCTAGCCTTCTGTTTGCTTTGGGTTTAGTTTGAATTTTTTTTTTTCTTAGTTTCCTAAGGTGGAAAGTAAATTATTGATTTGAGGCCTTTCTTCTTTTTTAATATAGCCATAAAATTCCCTCTATGCACTGCTTTAGCAAATCCCTTAAGTTTGCACATTTTGTGTTTTCATTTTTACTTACTTTAAAATGATTTCTAATTTCCCTTGTGATGTCTGCCTTTGATCCATTAGTTATTTAAGAATGTGTTGTTTAATTTCCACGTATTTGTGAATTTCTCTAATTTCCATCTGTTAATGATTGCTAATTTCATTCCACTGAAGTCAGAGAATATATTTCCATATGATTTCAGACCTTTTTAATTTGTTGAGGCTCGTTTTATGGGCTAACATAAGATCTATCCTGGAGAATGTTCCCTGTGCACTTGAGAAGAGTTTGTGTTCTGCTTTTATTTGGATGAGGATTGTATTGATATCTGTTGCGTCTCGCTGGCTTATAGTATTGTTCAAGTTTTCAGTTTTCTTATTGATCTTCTGCCTAGTTGGTCCATCTACTATTGAAAGTGAGATATTGAAGTCTCCAACTATTAATATTAAATTACTTATTTTTCCCTTTAAGTCTATCAGTTTTCACTCCATGTATTTTGGGGCTCTGGTGTTGGTGCATGTATGTTTACAAGTGCAAATGTCTTTCTGGTGGATTGACCCTTTTACCATTATAAAATATCCCTCTTTTTTTTTTTAGTAACAATTTTTGTCTATTAGTATGACCAGTCCAACTCTCTTTCAGCTACCATTTGTATGGCTAGAATATGTTTTGCCGTGCAGAATTTCATTTTCATGTAGTTGAATTTATCAATCTTTTTTTCTGGCTTCTGTATTTTGAGTATTAGTTTGGCCTTTTTCACTTCAAGGTAATAATTAATTCTCCCATATATTCTCTTATTATTTTTATATTTTCAATTTTTAAGTTTATAACTTTCATCCATTTGATTTCATTTTGGTCTTATTGTAAAAAATGGATTCAACTTAATTTTTCCCTTTATATCCAATTCTCTCAAAACAATGTATTGAAGAGCACATTCTCATTGCTTATTTGAGCTGCCAACTTTAGCTTAAGCTAAATCCACATGCGTATTTGTATCTGTTCTAGTATACTGCCTTTTTTTCCCATTGTTGTTTATCTACTAATGCGTCGTGACCATAAAGTTTAATTGACTGAGGTTTTATAATATATTTTATTTTATCACTGTGCTAACCTCATTGCTTTTACTTTTCAGGTTTGCAGCTATTCTTGTCTTATTTTTCCATATCAACATGACATCAGCTTGCCTAGTTAAAACATTCTAATAATTCTAACAGTAATGCTAATAATATCTAAACCTGTTGGTATTTTTTTCTAAAATCATGTTAAATTTATAAAGTAACTTAGGTTTATCAGCATTTTGACACTGAATCTTCCTGCTCAGAAACGTGGCATTGCTGTTTCTCTTTTCATGATCTTCAGAAGCATTAGAAATTTTTTAATCTTTAATGTCAAAATTTTCAAATGTATATATAAAAATAATAGAGAGAGTAATATAATGAACCACTTATCACCCAACTTTAGTAGTTTTCAACACATGAAAACTTTAGTAGTTTTCAACACACAGCCAATACTATTTCATCTTCCTCTTTCCCTCCCCCAATATTTTAAAACAAACCCCAGACACATTATATTTAGAAGTATTTTCTTTATATGATTATGTATGTTTCTTATTAAGCTTATTCCTAGGTATTTTATTTAACTATTGGACATATATATATATATATATATATATAATTTTATATCCTTTATTTATTTTTTTATCTTTTTTTAAAATAATTTTTATTGTGCTTTAAGTGAAAGTTTACAAATCGAGTGAGTCTCTCACATATAAACTTACATACACCTTACTACATACTCCCATTTACTCTCACCCTAATGAGTCAGCCCGCTCCCTCCTTCCAGTCTCTCCTTTTGTAACCATTTTGCCAGTTTCTAACCCTCTCTACCCTCCCATCTCCCCTCCAGACAGGAAATGCCAACACAGTCTCAAGTGTCCACCTGATACAAGTAGCTCACTCCTCATCAGCATCTCTCTCCAACCCATTGTCCAGTCCATTCCATATCTTTTATTTTTTTAATATTGGCCTATGTTAATTTGAATTTATGGATTTGAAACAACAAGATGAGTCACTACCCTTCTTAGTCTCTCTAACTTCATTATTTGTCAGCCAGATTTTACCTATGTTTTACCTATGTGTATACCTGAACTATTAGTTAGGAATATACTAAATAAACTAATGTAGTAAGCTACTCATTCTGTTCTAAACAACATGATTGTGGCCTGAAAAATATTGCCCAGCCCTTGTAATGGCACAGTAAACTTACCTGGGATTCCTGTCCCACAGGCTGTCTGTTAAGACATGAAAAACTTGGGCTGTCTTTAGTTTTCCATAACTTTGTAATGTTATATGTGTACTTGCTGGACTCTGTTCTCCCAGGAGACCTTAAAATCACTCCTTGGTAGTAAGTGAGACTCTCAGAGAGGCACGTTAACTCTTCTAAACCATTAGGGGATGATTTCAGTCTTTTGAGTTCTTATGGGAAATGCTGACTAGATGTATCAGGAACCACGTTGTGAAGTGAATGATATTTTTTAGAATATTTTTAATGCAGTACCATCAGTATCTTGTTTGATTTCCAAACTCTCAGAGAGTGTTACTAGTCCCTTTGGCACTTTCCTGTGTTAACTGATGTTCTGCTGGAGTGAGGTCAGGATTTAGGGCCTGCTCAATTAAAAAAAAAAAAAATTTTTTTTTTTTTTTTTGCTCTATTAGAAGGACTCATGTTGGCTGGAGTCTTTCTCCCATGGCATGTAGGTTTTCTGGAATGAATTATTTTCTGAATCTAAATGGGAGCTTTCTTTTGAATATACCTAGTATTACATAGGTAAATTAATCCTAGTTTATTCAAAAAATTACAGCAACTTTCCTTCTAAGAGAAGTCCTTTCTTCTAGGGTACAGTGACCTAGTTTGCGTGAAATCTCTTAAGTGACAAACTCATCTGGATAAAGATAAATATATCGCATTAGAATATGATTTTGAGGGGATCTGTGGAGGCAGTTTTGATATGGAGCATAGTGATATCCTTGATACCAGGTCACCTGACTTTGATCAAGTTAAGCAACTATTACTGTTTAAGAAAATAATACCTACCTCATGAGTTATTAAAGGAATAAAGTGAATTAATATATTTAAAGAGCTTAAAATAATACCCAGTACATACTAACTTCTTTTTTTTTTTTTACATACTAACTTCTAATGAATGTTTGTTAAATAAACAAAAAGTAAAACAGATAAATTGACTTTCCTAAAATGTCAAAATAGGCCAAGGAAAACTCCAAAATTTTGGTCTGCTTCCTCTCAACTCACTCTTTTGAATTAGCTTCCTTTCTGAAAATATAATAGTTGCTAACTTAAACAACCTCTTTCGTTTTAAAGATTCACCGATTCTCAGTCCATCTAATTCTGCAATCAATTTAAGTGGAGCTCAGGACCTGACCCGGAATAAGAATGTTGTGAAACCACTGGCTTTATCTTTGCAGGTTGTAGGGAAGACTTTTGCTGCAGGTGATGTTTTCCTCGCTTATATTTCTTTGGTAAATACGTAGTCTATAAAAGACTTATGGGAAATTTATTTGACAAATTGACAATGAAAATAGAAGCTGCTTCTACCCGCCAGTTGAAAACAGAAGCAAGGCTGTTCATAGCAGTGTTATTGCACAAAGCCTTGTGGTCTCTGTTTCCAACCAGAAAAGTCAGGGGATGACATTTGACATACAGAGGAGACAGAGCAGTTTGATTCCAGTCAACAACTATTTATGGAGCTCCTGCTATGACTAGAAGCTGGGGGTACAAAGATAAATAAGACTCAGTCTCTGATCCCTAAGGTACTTGTGATCTAGTGGGGGAGACTGACCTTGTACTAATTTTGTTGGGTTCCATAACAAAGCACCACAAGGTGGGTGGCTAAAACAACAAATATTTACTCTTTCAAAGTTATGGTTGCTAGAAATATGAAATCAAGTTGTCAGCAGGGCCATGCTCTCTCTGATGGTTCTAGGAGAGTAATCCTTCCTTTCCTCTCCTAGCTTCTAGTGGTCCCAGGCATTCCTTGGCTTGTAGCAGCATAACTCTAATCTTTGCCTTTGTCTTCACATGGTTGCCTTCCTTGTGTGTCTGTCTGTCTTTTATTCTCTTTCTATAAGGACACCAGTGATACTGGATTAGGGTTCACCCTATTGCAGTATGACCTTGTGTTAACTAATTACATCTGCAAAGACCATATTTCTAAATCAGTTCACATTCACAGGTACTGGGGGTTAAGGCTTCAACATATCTTTTTGAAGGGCACAATTCAATCTATAACAAGCCTATAACAAGATATTTTGGGGGTATTGTGATAAATACAATGTGCTAGTGGAGCATTAAGAGAAGGGAGTTTCAGCCCAACATTTTAGGGAAGAATTGAGAATGAGTTGGTGGAGGAGCTTGGTTTTGGATGGTGAGGAGGTGTTAACTATACAAAGGAGTGGGGGAAAGGCATTTCAGATACAGGCAACAGCAGGAGCAAATGTTCAAAGGAAAGAAGCAATATGATGTGTGGACGTATTTCCAGCAGTTTGGACTTGTTAGACGGTGGTGGGCAAGGAAAAGGTCACGGGACATCATGCTAAGAAGTGAGGATTTCAGTCTATAACTGATGGAACAGGGGAGTGACATGGTCTTATTTGAACCTGACCTAGACCATTTTGGCAGCAATCTATAGGAAGACAAGAGTCAGGAAAATTAGTGAGAGGTCATTTCAATAGTCTAGATGAGAAATAAGTCCTTGGCCAGGGTGACAATAGGGTTGGAGAGGAGGTGACAGATTGGATTACTACCAGTAAGCAAGACTTGACTGAGTTAATATGAGCATGAAGGAGAAGAAGGGGTCTAGGTGATGTCTACCTTTCTGTGCTAATGGTGGTACCATTACATGAGACAGGGAATACAGAAGGAGGGCCAGGTTCTCCAGGAGGAGAGAGTTTGGTTTGCATATACTGAGTCTCAGATATCATGAGACATACAAGTGGAGCTGTTCAACAGTCATTTGATGTATCATGGGGGAAATCCATACCGGTGGTTTAGATTTAAAATCATCAGGGTAAATAATATCACTCAGGGAGAGATGTAGGGTGAGAAGCTGTGAACTGAGGATAAATCCTAGAAAAGCCCAGTGTTTGAGGAGAAGAAATGGTCAGAGACAGAGAAGAAGAATGAGGAGAAAAAGAGCCTCACATTTTTGGAGACTTTCCAACAGTTCGGCATCGATATTTACCCAGCCCACTTTTGTTCTTACACTGGTCCCAATGCTTGCAGCTTCGCCCTCCTAGCTTAGATTACAGACCTGAACAAGTTGAATCCAAATTTTTATAGCATTTTAAAAAATAATGAAATACTGGATTTTAGCAGTAATTATCTTAGCTTCTAAAACCATCAGATGAAAGGCTGTTGGACAATGTTATAGTACAAAGATTTTAGACTGACAACTTGTGAACCCCCTGATCAATCTTAACCTAACAAAAAGAGAGAAAAACCAGCCATTATTTGCTTCCTGATGGAAATAATACAACTGTACTTATGAGATACTCTTGGTGAAAAACTGAACCTGAATCTGATCACCTTTATATCTAACTACCTGTTTATAGAAAATACAGGGGACAAAGGAATATTAAGTGACACCATGAGTATCCTAATAGCAAAATCCAGAAAATGGGAAACTCTGCCAGGTCTTCAACAAATTAATTGTAAGAAAGAAAAGGAGGACGCGAGAAATCCTAAATGTTAAAAGAGGTTTACGGAACATATCAGCTGAATTCAATGTGTGGATCTTTTCTGAGTCCTGATTTGAACAAGCCAACTGTAAAAAATTATTTCTGAGATAATTGAAGTAAATTTGAATACTGATGGGATATTTGTTGATATTAAGAAATTATTAGTCATAATTAATGGGATTGTTAATTTTAGGAGCCCTGGTGGCGCAGTGGTTAAAGCACTTGCCTGCTAACTGAAAGGTCAGGAGTTCAAACCCACCAGCTGCTCTGCTGGAGAAAAATGTGGCAGTCAGCTTCCATAAAGATTACATTCTTAGAAACCCTATGGGACAGTTCTACTCTGTCCTATAGGGTCACTGTAAGCCCGAATCAACTCAACAGCATGAGTTTGGTTTGTCTGGGTACTGTTAATTTTAAGTATAATAATGATATTACAGTTACGTCTTTTCAAATAGTCCTTTTCTTTTATAAATGCATACTGATGTAGTTATGATTGAAATAATATGATAAATGGGTTTACTTCAAAATAATCTCGAGTGTGTATGATGTATGTGGAGGCAGGAGGGAAGCCGGGGGTATGGATGAACTAAGTTGGCCGTGAGTTTATAAATTTTGAAGCTGGGTCGTAGGTACATAGGAGTTTGTTATACTCTTCTCTCTACTTTTGTATGTTTGAAAATTTCCACAATAGAGTTAAAAAAAAAAAAAAGTTTTCCTTTCCTTCTACCCACAATCTCCAAACACTTCACGGAAAATGACTTTTCTAATTCGAAGATCTCTTGAGGTTTTAAAGAATTATTTTTAGGTGGCATTTAATTTTCAATGAAGGTACTACTCTGATGGTTGTAGCTGGTTTTATTTAAATTGGCTGAGTCCTGTCAGTGATGTGCCTTCGAATCCTAGAGTGTGAGGTTTTCTGTGGTGGCAGCATCACAGAGTGCAATGTCCTACCCAACCTCTCTTCTGAGTGGCTTTTCCACTTGTGTCCTACAGATGCTGCTAATGGAAACAGTACCCATGGAGGGAAGAGCAGTGCATCCGGCTCTACTCCAGCCCGCCCAGTGACTTACTCTTTGTCACCAAGACCAAGCTATGCATCAGGAGACCCAGGTAAAAAACCCATCTTAGAATCTTGAATTAATGCATTTAATTATGGTAGAAATGCTACAGATTCTGGAACAATGAATTATCTGACGGCACACTTCCAGTATTTTTTCTTAGCTTGTCAAACAACGTTTTGAACATTTACAATTGGTGTGAACAGTAATGATTAAATAACTTAGTGATTCTACATGGATGAGCCTATCTGGGAAATACTGTTGAAACAAATGTGTAAGGGAGGCGTTTTGAAAAACTGTGGGATCTTCTGACCAAAGTACAGGATTCAACAGTCTTCACTGTTGTGTGACTCTGGGCACATCTGAGCCTTCCTTAGTCCATTTCAAAATGATTATAACAATCATGGTTGTATTACAACTTCACATGGTTGTTGATAGAATAAAAATGAAATAATCTGGGTAAAGTTGTAAAACAGTGCCTTATGTTATTCTCACATTCTTTCCTTTCTTCCACATTGGTGAAAACAAGACCCATCTTTCTTTTTGTCTTCAGCTACCATGTTCACTTCTGGGCCACCAAAGAAACGACACCGGGGATGGTATACCGGGTCGCCTGTCCCCCAACCTGGTCTAGTTGTACCTGTTCCTACAGTTCGACCTCTTGCAAGAAATGGTAAGATTTTATTAGAAGACTGGTTTAAAAAAAAAAATTTTTTTTTAATTAGCAGCGATATCTACTCTTGTTCTTTCCCTGAATCCTTGAAGATAAATTTCCTTAACTGACCACTGTGCCCAATATTATGTAAGGATATTAAAAACAAAAAAACCCAAACCCATTGCTGTCAGATCAATTCCAACTCATAGCCACCCTGTAGGACAAAGTAGAACTGCCCCATAGAGTTTCCAGGGAGCACCTGGTGGATTCAAACTGCCAACCTTTTGGTTAGCAGCCATATCTCACTGTACCACCAGGGTTTCCAAGGATATTAATAATAGGTAATATTTTGTTTTCCTCACATCTGCCTTCCCTACAACCACATGTGATCTTAATTCATTTGGCATAGTTTTCTCCCATAATATCAATAAGCCATGGTGTCACATACGTGATGCTATCAGCTCACCATCAAAGGGCACAGAAAGACTTATTTTGCTGATAGTGGTGTTAGATTTGCCCTCCTGTGATCTGGTTTCCTATGTGACCCGTGCTTATTATTTCCAGCCTGAATGGTTCAGCCTGTAACTAGAACCCTGAAAAACCAACTGGTTCTTCTTGATGATATACCCAAACTATGGCCACGGGGTACCTATGGTTAAATGGTAAAATGCTTGTCTACCTTGCTGTAATAAATTTAACTATACCAATTCTGAGACATAAATGGGGTTCTTTAAAAATTTAAGTTTGTTTAAATAGATAATTTTAAAGACTACACAGAGATCTCATATACACAAAGAATTGTGCCAATATGTTACCTGCTGTTGCCTTTAGGTAGTACTGATTAATGATGAGTTATCCTTCTTCACACTTTTCTAATTTCTGCAATGAGCAGATATGCCTTTGGTAATCTGGGATGAATAGATAAAATACAAAACAGAATCCTAAAGATTACATGTGGAAAAACAACTGGAAAGTAGTAGTTATCTCCAGATGGTACGATCATGATTGATTTTTTCTTCCTTTTGTTTTTTCTTACTTCTAATTTTGTATAATAAACATGGATTACTTTAGTGGAAAACACACGCACACAAACTTCTTTATTAAAAGTATTAAAACTGTATAGCTTTCAATTGTACTTCATTTAGCTTTCTCTTATAATCCTTCTTGTCAAACAATTTTTTTTTTTTTCCAGAGCCCCTTTTATCTGCCCCAGGTCCACAGACCCCATTAACTGGAATTTTACAACCTCGGCCCATTCCTGCGGGGGAAACCGTAATCGTTCCTGAAAATCTGCTGAGTAACTCAGGAATTAGACCAGTAATTCTGATAGGTAAGGCAAAGGAATTCCAAGTTGCCTGTCAGTTGGAATCCAGGAGTGTTTCTCCTTTTAATTGTTTGTGTATTTACTCATGTGTTCATAAAAGTATTCATTTATCCCTGTATTGGTTCTTTCAGCTTTTATTGGCCAGCTATTTCATGTTATATTAAACATATGACTAAAAGTTAAGAATTTATTTGCCCTCAAGGAGCTCTGTGTAGTGGGGAAGTCTGACATATAAATAACAATTACAGCAAACTCTGATAGGTGAGGTCGTGGAGGTCTGTACCCAAGAACTTCAAGGGCTCAGAGGAGAGAGGTCTTACCTCTTCCTGGAGGGGACTGAGAAAACTTTTCTCAGAGGTGAGGTTTAAACTGGGTCTTGAAGTATTGGTGAGAATGGAAATGGCGGGGGAGGGGACATTCCAGACAGAAGAAGCCAAACCACAGAGAAAAGAAGCTAAGCCAGCTAACAGGCCCCACACACCAGAACCAGGAGGCCCCAGAGTTGCAGGTCTGAACCATGGGAAACATCTGTGAGTCAGTATCTTTAAAAAGTCTGGGTTCTTCTAGGCTGTGTATAAGTGAGGCTGTAAAAATTTAGGGGTACTTAGATTTGAGGACTAACTTAGCACCTTTCATACCCACCTCAAGAGTCCTCTCAGTCTTGGGACTAGCCTAGCCAGAAAGAGACTGTCTGCTCTACCTTCCGGACAAAACAGGTGTGGTGTTTAAGCACCACAGGTCTTTAGGGTATATCTAAGTTAGGTGTTATATGCTTCTTGCAGTTGGCCTGAGCCTACTGATATGGCTAGTTTTGCTTCAACCCTTGTCCTTTATTTGGCTGCCCTATCTACTCATCCTGGGCCTGTAAGCACTGGAGGATCCCAGTTGTTTGAATCCTATATGGCTTAGGAAAGTCTAATTGAACATTTATATTGTGCAGCTAAGCCTTGGAAAGATAATGTAGAACATGGGAACCCTTTGGTTTCTGCCTTTTGGGAGTCTCACAGAGAGATTGCCTTCACTACAGACCACTGAAATGGGGCATATTTCAACATATATTTATCCCATCTACTTCCAAGATCATTTGAGGCTGTTTACTCACATACAGGGGAGAAATAACAAAAGTATCGAAGACAGGCAGAAGGAGTAGAAACTATCAAGCACCTTCAGCTGGTACACCATTGCTTTGGATCAGTGAATTTAGCTTACATTTTCTTTTAAGAAAACCCCAGGAAGTGAAACATATTAGTTTGTTTTCTAACTTCTACAGAGAAATTTCTTATCTGAAAAGAAATCTAATCTGGAATTTCTGGGAAAATATTCTAGAATTGCAGTTTTACAAAGAATACAGAGATGCTTTGCAAACTCTGACCAATCCTCTATGGCAGAGATGTAATATTAACATGGCTTTTCTGTGGGAAACAGAGATAACTTGAGTATTTTGCTTCCTGTTCATCTAGTTTAAGATAAGGATAAGAATTTGGAGCAGCCAAATAAATTCACTAGGATTGATACATTTGTTTGGTAGCCACCTCAGAGGGCAGGGGACTTTGTAAGCATCTTTGTATTCTATTTGAGCAAGTGTACCTGATTAGACCTGAAAAAAAAAAAAAAGTTGAACTTTTTAGACTTATTTATCAACCTGCTTCTATTGGACAGGCTATGGCACTTTACCCTATTTCTATGGAAATGTTGGTGACATTGTTGTGAGTCCTCTGCTGGTGAATTGCTACAAGATTCCACAGGTGGAAAACAAAGATTTGGAACAATTAGGGTTGACTGGCTGCCACCTCCTGAGTGTGGAAAACATGATTCTTCTGACTATCCAGTATCTTGTGCGGCTAGGTAAGCTGTTTCGGTAACCATTTGATAGTGACTATTCCCATTTTTCCTTGTAACACACTTTTCCTTTCTTTTCCCACTTTCTCACATTCATCCAACTGTCTCTGTCTCTTATTTTCCTTCTTTATCTTCCACCATTTCTTTCCTCCAACTCCATTCTCTATGATTTTTCCCTTTCCTCTCCTTTGTTTCTTTGCTCCTCCTTCTTCCTTTCTTTGCTCCTCCTCCTTCCTTTCTTCCTCTTCCCTATTTCAGCCACCTGCCTATCTCTGTTTTTTCCCGATTTCTCTCAGATCCAGCCTCCCTTCCTCATCTGGAAAAGATGAATTGCTCCATCTAGTGTCCAGTCTCATGCTCCTAAGCTCTCTAAAGCATTCAATGCAGGCAGAGCCTTAAAGAGCTGTGCCAAGTAACCTGTGAAAATGCAACTGCTATATGGAATGTAAATATAGCATTGACTTAGGCAGTGATTTTCCCATTTTCCGCTTAGCCTTTTTATTTTGTCTATCCACTGTCCCTACATCCATTTTTTTTTTTTTTTTGCTTCTGTAGCTATGTCCCTTTTACATAGTCCCATCGTGTTTTCCTTCCCTGAGGTGGTAACTGTGGACCTCTCTGAAAGGCTCTCTGAGCTTTAGGGTAAGGAGGTGTATAGGTCATGAACCCTGTACTTACTCTATTTGATATATCTTCTTGAGCCGCACGGTGGGTACATGCAGGTGCCCTGACACCACTGTATTGGTTTGGCAGCATTTACATTGAAAAGTCCTTTATTTTGCAAACTTTGGTAGGCCATCCGACATGCACCCTAGTTACAAACTCACTCCAGGACTTCAAGCCACTGATTTATTTAGAAAAATGTTCAAGATGTAAAATTACACAGGAAAATTTCATATGCACTCTCATGAATTTTTTTTAGTGTTAGAAAGATACTTTAATATTAAGAAATAAAATAAAAATACTGGTCTAGCCAAAAGCTTTATCAGGCCAGATTCAGTCTTTGGAGCATCACTTAGCAACCTTGGCTATAACATTTAGTGCCCGAGAGTCTCAAGGCCTGCTTAGATGTGCCTTTGATACTTTCAAGGCTTCAGGTCTCCCATGAGCCACTTTCATGATAAATCTAGGACTTGCTGATTGTGCTTAACCAAACCAAAAACCAAACCCAGTGCCATCGAGTCGATTCCGACTCATAGCGACCCTGTAGGACAGAGAAGAACTGCCCCATAGAGTTTCCAAGGAGCGCCTGGCAGATTCAAACTGCCCACCCTTTGGTTAGCAGCCGTAGCACTTAACCACTATGCCACCAGGGTTTCCAGTTGTACTTACTGATAGGTAATAAAATTATAAAAATCACCTGGGTCTGCAGCTCAGTTGATGTCATAATTTTAATTGCTATGTACGGACCGTGGACTGTGGAGTGTGTTCTAAGATAAAAAATCAGCTTCTGGATGTACCCAGAAACTGTATTCTTCCAAACAATGATATTACAGCAAACCAAGCCACTCAGTATGGCATTTTTTTTTCAGTCTTCATAACAGTTCTAAAAATCAAAGTCTAAGTTAATGAAATGAACCAGATTTCTTCCCTTAAATTATTAGATGCTTTTATCTTAAAAAAAAACACACACACACTCAAAAATCTCTATTCATTTATACAAGGCTCTTTTGTACCCTGCAGGATAAACTCTTTTCTGACTTTTACTTCCAGTCAATTAATTAGGTGTCTCTGTGTGCAATCTCAATAGCTTTTTTTTTTTTAAATCTAGACTTTGTATATTGAGATTTTTCTGCCTCCCAAAAACTAACCGACATGTATTTTTTGTTGCAGAGGCCTTGGAGAAGGCAGCAGGAATATTTTCACATATACCATAGATTATAGACATTAAAAAAAATAAATTCAAACTTCCAAAAGGATATATCTGTTATTCAATGGAGTCCCTGGGTGGTATAAAGAGTTAAAGCACTCGGCTGCTAAACAAAAGGTTGGCTATTGGATTCCACCCAGAGGCACTTTGGCAGAAAGTCTGGGCAATCTAATTCCAAAAAATCAGCCAATGAAAACCCTACAGAGTTCAGTTCTACTTTGACACACATGGGGTTGCCATGAGGAGGAATCAACTCGAAGGCGAGTGGTGTCATACTCTGATGACTTAGTTACCTGGAGATGATGGAGAAGAGCAAGATTTTCCAGGAGGAACTGGCCTTTCCACTTTAGAAAATATCGGCTATTTCACAATCTGAAACTCTTTTGAAGCTGATAATGAAATCAGCAAATCCAGAGATTCTTGGAGGGCTCTAAGTATGTTGGAAGCTTGTCTTTTTCTATTAAGGCAGCTGTATCTGAAAAGCCATCAAAGCTGATGCCTGGGCTGACCTGAGTTACTGGGTATTAGTACTTGAAGGGGGAAAAAAAAAAAAGAATTAGTATTATCAAGCTTGTGAAAAGTGGGGAAAAAGTTTCTGTAGCTGAGATGAAGAAATTATGGGAGGTGATAGGAAGCAAGGCATTTTACTCTTAAGAAGTCCCTTACATTGTTTAAATTTTGATTCATTTTTCCCCCTTTCTTGAATCCGAGCAGGAAATCAGTCAAACTCTATAAAAGTGAGTTCTAAGATGACGGAGAGTATTGTGAACGCGTTGGGTAATTTCATTTTCCCAGAATGCCTTATATTTGGAATTAATTATGCTGCCTAGTAGAACATGTTACTCAGTAGTGATTTGGAGTGGGTCTTAGGGACGCACCTACTAACCAGCTCTCTGAGCCATCAGGTTGTCTATGAGAGGTAGTAGGGAATTGGAAACAGTCAGGGCCACATGCTTTAGAGCGATCATGCTCTGGGACGACCACTTTCCCTTCATCTGATACAGAAGGTGCAGACCAGCCCACTTTGAGCTCACTCCTGATAAGTATCCACCCAGTGACTACTAACCGTGATGCTAATTTGATGAAGCTGGAAGAAGATTGTTAAGTCCCAAGGTAATAAGGAGGCATCCCTCTCGCCCTAGCAAATGATTGGGGAGGACATTAGAAACATAAACATGTAAGCACTGCAGATTTCTTGCCCTGTTTCCATGTATACAAGAGAACAAAGTTGCCTGTGAGGATTCCACTCTCCCACCTCCTCCTGGCCCCCAGCCAATCCTGGAAAAACAGTTTTATCTAAGTAAAATATTTTGTTTTTAAAATTATAATATTTTATTTAATTTTTTTCTTATCCTAAAAAATATTACAAAGTCCCTCATTTTCTTACTCTCCCAGAGGCAGGGTCCAGGGAGGCCATGTTGCCTGTTAGAGGAAGCACTTGAGGTGTCCTTCCCATACAGAAGTCCAGGCCCTTATCCCTGCGTTCTAACGTAAGGAGCTTTAGCCTTGGGCTGTGAAGCTGTTGCTTGATCTCAGGTCACAGATACTGAAGAGCATGTATCTGTTTACAGCAGATTCAAGTTTTAAATCTCAGGTTCACAGAGCAAAAGAAATCACTCTGAATAAAAAAAATAGAGGGGGTGAATAGAGTCTCACTGGTTTCAATTTAAACTAAATTTAGGAATCAATTCATTTCTGTGACTTGGTTGCCAAACATTGACTTATTTTATTCCAAGGACTGGTTGAGATTTCTAAAGAGAATAAGAGAAACAAAGTTCCCTGAATTCCAGGGGCCACAGGTCACCAGTATAAGCTTAGTTATAATCGTGACCGGGAAGGAGGCTCAAATGCCATATTTAAAAGCCCAGAATGCTGGTGAATAGCTAGAGGGTGAGAGCATTCTCTATCAGGAAAAAGTGTGAGGCTGCCGAAAAAATAAATTGGGAGTAAAAAATAATTAAGCTCAATTTTCCTTTGGGCAGTATTCTCAAAATTAGGTATAGAGGCAATACATTAAAATGTATTTTTCAAAGTATCTTTGAATAAAATGAGAAAAGAATGAAAGCTAAAATTAATTTTGGCTTCTTATTTTATTAGTCACTGACCATTTCCATAATGCCAAGTTTAATAGGCCTAGAAATATGCTACCTGCAATGACCATCTCCCAAGATAGACAATGGAAAAATTTTGTGTAAAAAAAAAAAAGGTGCCTTTGAGTCAATTCTGACACGTGGCAACCTCATATATGTCAGAGAAGAACTGTGCTCCATGAAGTTTTCAATGGCTGATTTTTTTTGTTGTTGTTATTGTACTTTAGATGCAGGTTTACAGAACAAACTAGTTTCTCATTAAACAGTTAGTACACATACTGTTTTATGACATTGGTTAACAACCCCATGACATGTCAACATTCTCCCTTCTCAACCTTGGGTTCCCTATTTCTAGCTTTCCTGTCCCCTTTTGCCTTCTAGTCCTTGCCTCTGGGGCGTTGTGGCCCTTTAGTCTCATTTTGTTTTATGCACCTGTCCAATCTTTGGCAAAGGGTGAACATCAGGAGTTACTTCATTACTGAGCTAAAAGGCTGTCTGGGGGCCATACTCTTGGGGTTTCTTCAGTCTCTATCAGGCTAGTAAGTCTGGTATTTTTTTGTGAGTTAGAATTTTGTTCTGTGTTTTTCTCCAGCTCTGTCCAGGACCCTCTATTGTGATCCCTGTCAGAGCAGTCAGTGGTGGTAGCTGGGCACCATGTAGTTTTACTGGACTCAGTCTGGTGGAGGCCGTGGTAGATGTGGTCCATTAGTCCTTTGGACTAATCTTTCCCTTGTATCTTAGGTTTCTTCATTCTTCCTTCCTCCTGAAGTGGTGAGAACAGTGGTGTATCCTAGATGGCTGCTCACATGCTTTTAAGACCCCAGATGCTACTCACCAAAGTAGAATGTAGAACATTTTCTTTATAAATTGGTATGCCAACTGAGCTAGATGTTCCCCAGGACTGTGGTCCCCACAGTCCTCAACCCAGCAATTCAGTCTTTCAGGGTGTTTGGATGTGTCTATGGAGCTTCCATGACCTTGCCTTGTACGAGTTGTGCTGGCTTCCCCAGTATTGTGTACTGTCTCACCCTTCACCAAAGTTATGACTTATCTATTGTCTATTTAGCATTTTTCCATCCCTACCCCTACCCTCCCTCGTAACCATCAAAAATTGTTTCTTTTCATGAGCTTTTACAGTAGTGGTCTCATACAATATTTGACCTTTTATGATTGACTTATTTCACTCAGAATAATGCCCTCCAGATTCATCCATGTTATGAGATGCTTCACAGAGTCATCATTGTTCTTTCTCATTGCGTAATACTCTGTTGTGTGTATGTACCACAGTTTGTTTATCCATCAATGGCTGATTTTTCAGAAGTAGGTTACCAGGTGGTGAATTGTCATTTCAAACGCTGTGTAATTATCCTTTCTTCTGAGGTGCCTCTGGGTGGACTGAAACCTCCAACCTCTCAGTTATCAGGCAAGTGTGTTAACAGTTTGTGCTACCCATCTCCATTAAACGGACCAAAAATAGGAGAACAGGCCTTTTTTTTTTTTTAATGGAGGCCAAGAAAGAAGAGAGAAGGTAGTTTTGCAGTAGAAATCAGTTAGTAGGAGCTCTAGACTTGGGACCACTACAAGAACAAGAGAGCTTACCTGTCGGGTGGAGCATAATAGGCTTAGAAAGACTGCACACTAGTGTGTGCATCTCTCTTCTTCTAGCTGTAATTTTTTTATTCTATCTGTGATTCTCTTCAATTTAGGTCCTGATCAGATACCTCTCAGGGAAGAATTTGAGCAAATTATGCTGAAAGCTATGCAGGAATTTACTCTGAGAGAGAGAGCCCTGCAGATGGGTGCCCAATGTATATCCGTGTCACCAGGACAACTGCCCTGGCTTGCTAGATTAATCGCCAGCGTATCTCAAGACTTGGTACATGTGATTGTGACACAGAACTCTTTGGCAGAGGGCATTTCAGAGACATTGAGGACTCTCAGTGAAATGAGACACTATCAAAGGCTACCAGATTATGTTGTGGCAATTTGTGCATCAAAAATCAGAGGAAATGAATTTTGTGTGGTCGTATTAGGTGAGTAATTTTTTTTTTTTTTTAACCTGTTCCTTCAACCATCTGTCCATTTGAAAAATATTCATTGGGTGCATATGTGTCTCAGTCATCCGTGTAATCTCTTGGTTAACTGCTTCAACTTGGATTCTTCCTCCTAATTTTAACTTTTTCTTTCTGCCTCAGATCAAGTGTTTGTAGCCCTCAGTTTGGCTGGCATCCCTGTCAGCTGGTGGGAGAGCGTCATTCCAAAGCTCAGCTAGTAACAGATACCCTTGTCTCATGTATCTTCTGTCCTTACACAGTTTTGGAAATGTTACCACTCTAGCATGTGATAAAACTAGTGCTGCAGATGGCCTAAGCCCAGCCAATCAAATTTGCCAAAAACTTATGCTCATGTATTCACCTCCTCACTGAAGAGGATATTTAATGGTATAACATTGACTCTAAAGAAAAAGTTTAGAAAGTTGATACATTACAAAATGTGTGCTTTTCTTCTTTCTTTCTTTTTTTTTACCCCAATGCTGATTTTCTACCAGGCAAGTACAGGCACCATCCTAGGGAGCCATATGGGCTAAACTGTGCTTCTCTCCCATCTGTAGTAAATGGCTCTTGCCTCTTACTACCAGAGTGGCTAAACCCCCTCACTTTGAGAAAACCTGCCTGCCATCTGTCTCTGCTGCATATATCTTCCAGAAAGTGTCATCAGGAAGTGTGGCACATTCATTTTTCTTTCCTCTTAATTTGTGAAAAGTACTTACAACATGAGTTTTTATTTTTAAGGCAGATATCCATAATAACCTTGCAAACACAGATTTTTTTTTTTAGTGTTTTTCCTAGTTCCTCCCTAGTCTATCCACATGCATGCGTATGTTTTCACAGTGACAAACATAAGGTATATCATTTTTCCCTTGACCATTTGACATTATATTATAAACATTTTCTGTGTTTTCTGAACAGAGCCTTAAAACTGTCATTTCAAATGCTGTGTAATTGTCCATCTTTTGGTGCACCATAATTTTCTTTACCAAGGCCCTATAGTTTTTTCCAGTTTTTGCTATTATAATGTTCTAGTGAGTATTTGTGCATTTAGCTTTTCCCTTCTGTTGGCCAGTCATCTCTTCTCCCCCCTGTTCTCCAGGTCAGCATCAGTCCAGAGCTCTGGCAGAGAGCATGCTCACCACAAGTGAGTTTTTAAAAGAAATTAGTTATGAGCTCATCACAGGAAAGGTCAGCTTCCTGGCATCGCATTTCAAAAACACATCATTAGGTGAGTGGTTGTGAGATGCAGCAACACTGCCAGCCTCTAGCTACGTGATTTTCTGAAGTTAAATCTTCGCCCTGTCAAGGAGATGAGTGTGGGGCTTGAGCTTGCCAGCTGATTTCCTTTCATCTGGAACAGTTTATCCTAAGTATTTTGTTACTAACACCAAATAAGGCAGCAGTATGGTTTCCAGGAAGGCACACTAGCACTAGGGTCAGAAGCCGCAGCTCATCACTGATTTGCTGTATGACCATGGGTGAGTCTCTGTCTCCCCAGCTGCAGGGTTCAGTATGTCCAATGGAGACATTATAATCCTGTCTTGCCTGCTTTAAATGCTGTGAAGGTCAAGAGAGATAAAGCATGGGGAAACGTGTAAATTATAAGCATGATACAAACGAGGGTAGCTCTAGCTGTAAAGAAACCACTGTAGAAATGGCCATGAAAAGCTGGCTGACCCCCAAATCCTAATGCAAACCCAGCTGTATTACCCAATGATGAGACTGATACAAATGATGATACAACCATACCATTCCTGGTAATCTTCTTATCTCTGCTTTATTTTGTAACAGGCGATGACCTGGACAAGCTGCTAGAAAAAATGCAACAAAGAAGGGGAGACAGTGTGGTTACCCCTTTCAATGGAGACCTTAATGAATGTGTGTCCCCTCAGGAGGCTGCTGCTATGATTCCCAAGCAAAACCTGGGTAATGTCCCCTCAAACCAAGAGGGGAAACCAGTCCTAGTAGAGACATTATGGAACCTAAATCATTCTGAGGGTTTTGAGAACTTGTCTCCAAGTGACAGACCATGACAGGCTTTTCTCATTATCTGTATGATACATCAGGCTCAATAAGAAATGCCTTCTCTTGTGGCCTAGATCAAAGGCTTTGTTATTAGTAAATGTGACATAGAATTGAAAACAAAGTCAAAGATTTTATCTTAAGCAGTCTCTCTCTCTTTTTTTTTCTTGGAAGATTCTGGGGTCCTCAGTGTACTTAGTTCCATCAGCTCTGTCCAGAGTAATGGTTGAGGGCCTCAAGAACTGCGTGAAGGAGCCTAGACGGCAAACTGTGCAGGGCTCCTGGCTCCCCCTCCCTCCACTTGTGCTCTGACTTGTAAAGCATCCATATCTCAGGGAGTAGCTAGGCCTTCCTGGCAGTGAGAGCAGCAGCCCAGCACATCAGCTGCCCCATAACAAGTTTCAGGGGCACATGGGTCAGGGAGGCGGGGACAGTGGGACAAGGATGAGGAGCCTGATCATTAGACCAGATTACTTTGAGTTCAGATTCCTCCCTCAATTCACTGATTGATAGAGACAGCATAGGAAAGAATGAAAAAAGAACAGGAGAAAGGATTGATAGGAAACAGATCCATGTAAGTTGCTGCTGACAGCCGTTTGGCCTCCACCTGATAGGAGAGCAGCGTTTATGTATTAGGACTACCTCAGGCCAGAAAAGGAATGTGGCTTCGCATCAGCTCCATCATAAAAAACAAATGCAAATACAAGTGATAAAATTGTTCATCTTCTGGACAGTATTTGATAATAATGCAATCGTCCAGATGATCTAAAATGTGTTTGTGTTGTTTTAATAATTATTAAAATTAGAATTTAAAAAATTCTCAGAGTACTTAGATTCCCAAGTATGTATTGTTGATTCTCAAATTAAAAAATGCTGCGTATATTTTTGTTTCCTAAATCTTCAAAATTTATTAAGTAAATTCTATGAATCTCAAATTATGTCTTCATTTGCATTAGTCCACAACCCAGAGAAAGAAAGGAAATGGCAGCCGAACTATTAGAAGACAGACTCACTTTGATTGGCAGTCATTGTGTGCCAAGAGCTAATCTGATCTGAGCTGCTACTAAAAATCGCAGCTTTAACCTGTTCCAGTGGGTTCTCTCTTTTTTTTTTTTTTTAGTGGGTTCTCTTGGCTAGTAGGGAGACCACCTGTAGCTGGGCTATTGTGACTACTCTCTTTGCCTTGGCTGCATTGCAGTTTGATTTTATAAAACAATAATTAGAACCGGTTTATTTGTCCCATGTGATTCGCTTCAAACTGGCTCATGTGTTCCTGATAAAAATAAGCCCTTTAAACAAGTATTGGGTGTTGCCAACACAGCTGTTTAGCCGATTAGGCTGGCTTCTGTGTGTGTGTGTGTGTGTGTGTGTATGTGTGTGTGCGTGCGCGTGTGTGCGCATTCATGCGTACTCCTGTATAAAAGATTAATTGATTGATTGTAACTTGTCATGGAAAACATTGCCCAGATGCTTAGAGTATCTGGGCAATGTTTTCCTAACTTGTCACCTATGGAGTGGCCAAATGGCTGTGTCATGGGTCAGGTCTGTTCAGATAGCACAGGCATCAGCTCTGGCATTGACCAGAACCACCTAGACCTGCCAGGTCACAAACCCTGGCAAAGTTGGCTAATAGGTGAGTCGGTGTCTCCATGACTTATGTTGTGCGTTACAGCAAGGAGAATTTCAGGCCATGTTGCAGCTGCCTTACTGGTGAGGAAATGTTTACTGTGGTGCCATCCAGAAAAGCTCAAAAGAACTCAGCATTATTTTAGTTATGGCAAACTCCTTTAGTTATGGCATCTACTTCCCTGAACTGGATCTCAGCTCAGGCAGCTGACCTCTGCTGATATTCCTAAAGGAAACTGGAAACTCTTTCTTCCTCTTTCCAGAGATGAGCTCTGGCTCCAACTACCAGAATGTAGACTCTCCCCTCTATTTCTGGGTAGAGGGCTAGGGAGTTGAATTAGTGATTTGTGAGACAATCAAGTAATTTTGAAATAATACATTTTGTTAAATTGCCACATCCACTCCTGAGCCTATCCATTCAGCCAAGTTTCAGGGAAAATAAGCAAAACTATTAAAACTCACTAAAGAGTGAGAATAGAAAGTGGGAAGTCTTAGTGATGGGGTGTTACACTGCCGTGTATATATTGTGTGTCCTCATATGAATTATAGTGGCCATCACTGAAGTAAATTCATCTTGTTCTTATGACTTTTTTATTTTAGATTTAGGAAATGAAAACTTCCAAATTTATCAACCACAGCTTACAGTTGCCAGAAAACTCTTATCTCAGGTGTGTGCTATCGCAGACAGCGGCAGCCAGAGCCTGGACCTCGGCCACTTCAGCAAAGTGGACTTCATCATCATCGTCCCAAGATCGGAGGTCCTGGTCCAGCAAACTCTTCAACGGATTCGACAATCAGGTAAGACTGACCCTCCGTAGATCCAGCCCCAGATACCCTCAGTCTCTTTCTTCTGCTTAATCCGAATGTTTATAGGATGCTTACATTCTTTTTTACAGTAATAAAAATCATAACAATTTAAATGTTACTTTGAATGTATCTGTTGGTTTTCCCTCAAAGTACTCTGACCTTTTCATTCCAAGGTCAAGGGTAAATTGATGTGCATGTTTATCAGACAAACTGTTAATTCTCTGATGTAATAACTTAGTTACTCAGGTGGACTGTTAATTCTCTGATGTAATAACTTGGTTAATCTAGTCGCTTATTTATGAAGAGAAATTTTCTCAGGGAGGGATACCCCTGCATGGGGTGCTGGGGTGGTGCCACCTGAGCCCCCTCTGTGTACTCAGATAGGTCACATGCTCCTAGGTGGATTCTTAGACCTTTAGCATATTATCAGCGTAATTGCAACCAGACTGCCATCCCCCATGGCAGCAATTAAAAAACACAACATTGGAATTCATTCTAATGACTTCAAGTGAATAAGTATAGAAGAGAACATATTTTTCCCAGAAAATATAAAAAAGTAAGGAGTAAAAATTTTAGAAGTCTGTGGTAAATAGTATCTCTTTCAAACATAAAATTTGCTTAGAGTTACAAGAGGCCATAAGGAATTTAGAAGATTGAGACAGCTGAAAATGCCTGCATTTGTAAGCTAGGTTTTAAAAGGAAGTTATAAATGTCAAGTTGTTTCTGGGTACCTTAAACCAAAGAAAAACCAAACCCATTGCCGTTGAGTCGACTCCGACTCATAGCAACCCTATAGGATAGAGTAGAACTGCCCCGTAGGGCTTCCAAGGCTGTAACCTTTAGGGGAGCAGACTGCCACATCTTCCACAAAGCTGCTGGTGGCTTCGAACGGCCAAACTTTTGGTTAGCAGCTGAGCACTTTAACCACTGCAACCAGGGCTCCTTCTGCTGCAGAAAAAACACGAAAGCATGCATGTGCGAACACATACACGGAGATTTTAGGTGGAGGATGAGTCTTTTATTTTCAGTGTACTTGAAAACAGGTAGGAAGCAGGAAAATTCCAAAGTGCTTAAAATGTGGTTGAAATATTGCATACTTGTCACGCAGTGCTCTGAGAACCTTAGCATGCATACAGATCACCTGGGGATCTTGTTAAAATGCACATTTTCTTTAATAGGTCTAGAGTCTGCATTTCTAACAAGCTCCTGAGTGATGGCAACGCTGCTGGTCAGACAGCCACCCTTTGAGTAGCAAGGCTGTGTAAGAAATCTGTCATCATTAGTTCCATGGGTCAAGTGAGCGGATTGACAATGGATTTTTTTCCCCTCTAACCTCTTTGGCGTACTGGTTAAGAGCTATGACTGCTAACCAAAAGGTCGGCAATGTGAATCCACCAGGCACTCCTTGGAAACCCTATGGGGTGGTTCTACTATGTCCTATAGAGCCACTATGAGTCAGAATCAAATCGATGGCAATGGGCTAACCTCTCTTGGTGGCTGCAAATGACACATGCAAAAGCTTTTCCAAGTCTACTGGAAGCCTAAGTGCCTGGTTTACAGCGTGGCCTCCTTCTTAGCCCCTAAAAATCTGAATGGCAAGTTACGAAATGACCTGTTGCAAGTATTGACTTATAGGTGATCAGCCAGAGAAGGTCAAATGCCTTTTCTCATAGCTCTCCCAGAAATCAGAGTGAGTTCCAGGCTTCCTTAAAAGGCTTCCTTAGCCACTGGCATTTCCACATTTTTTCCTACATCCTTCCAGTGTGGGAAACAGATGGGCTTTAGCTGCACCAAGTACTAACCAGGTTTTTGTGATTTCTCATGGATTTCCCATTTCCATAACATGGAGGGAGTACCTTCTCTTATAGGCGCTTTGAGTGTACCAGTTGGCGTTTGTGGCCTTCCTGAGTTTGTGATCTGATATCCCAAATCGCGCTTGAGCAAATGCATCACAGCACCTGTTTGAAGTGGTGAAATCATCCCTGGTCAGCGGTTGTACTCTCTGCAGAGCCTTTTCCTGAAATAACCTCTCCATGACCTGCACCTTAACCTTTCCTAATAAATTCTAGACCCTAAATAAAGCCTTGCATTTTTGACAGACGAAGAAATTGTATAGGTCTTTCTTTTCCCCTTCTCAATGCCCTCAGATTTTTCTAAAGTGAGCATTTTTAAGATGGTGAACCCTAGGAAAGGTACCAAAATTTGACCAGTTACATGAGCTTAAAATCCAGAAAAATCAGTGTTATCAACAGATTTGGAAAATCGAGGCTAAGTACATTTTTGAATTATACACATCTGGCTTTGGCATATGTACTGAAATTGTTGCTGTGAAACACTACAAAAACACTTGTACATATTTAAAAATGATTTTTCCATTTTTATCATAGAAACAAACGTAAATAGGGTATTCTTTATTTTGAAAAATAAAAAGGAAGAAAAAAGAAAAATTTGAACATTTGTAATCTTATTATTCAAGGATAACCATGTTAAAATCTGGGTGTTAACAAGTGACTTAATAGCTAGTGTTCTGGGCTGTCTTCTGTACTTCGTTTCTTCACTTGACTTTATAGTGTGGGTATTTTCCCATTCATTAAAAGACTTTGTAAGCATTCTTAATGAACATGAAGTGTTCCATATCATATAACTATAACAACATTTATTTTGTTTTAATATTTAAATGCCTTCATATTTTTTGAGCACAAAGCAGTTGATAGTAGTGGGGAAAGACCATAAACATGTTAAAGGATAAAGAGTAATTTTCCAGGGCTGAATAAACACTTGGCAGGAGATGATCTACCAGAATAAGTCTTTAAAATCATAGTTGCTAAAACAGAGTTCTCAAGAATCATGTTTCCTCTTATTTCCTCTTAACATAATTGCCCAGGTTCCTCATATTTCCTCTGAACATAATTGCCCACTGAATCAAGGAGACCTTAGGTTGCCTAAGGTCACAGAAATGCTATGGGGCAGTTCTGCCCTGTCCTATAGGGTTGCTATGAGTCGGAATCGACTCAACGGCAGTGGGTTTTAAGGTCACAGAGCACACTTCCTTGGGGGCAAGACCTTTTTTTTTTTTTTTCCATCTTTGTAATGCCTGGTGTCTTATTTAGTGCCTCACTCAGGCCTGGCATCCAGCAGGTACTCAATTAATGTTTGAATGGAGGGTTAGAGGGAGGGAAGGAAGGGGCAGAGGGAGAAATGATGTCCAGGTGCTCCATTACCTGGTTCCTTTGCCTTGCCCTAAAGCAAGTATGTCAGCAGCCAGCCTGCCAGGAAAAGCAGCAGACAGAGAAATGCAGCCAGAGTGCGAAGAAAGGGTATGTCCTTGGCAGTCCATGTGTGTCTGAAAGCAAAAGGTGAAAATAGAAACCATCACATTGTTGCAGACCCAGCACTAAAGCGAGGGATTTAGAACCTTAACTCACATTCTAATTTTAAAAAAGAAAACATTATGGAATGAATATGAAGGTTAAAAAAAAAAGTCATAAAATGGGTTCCAACCCAGTGCCATCGAGTTGATTCTGATTTATAGCGACCCTTTTATAGAACAGAGTAGAATTGCCCCCATAGAGTTTCCGAGGAGCACTGCCAATGGGTTAAACATTTTTAAATTTGTCCAAAGCTGACTTGTAATTGTCAGAGTTGTTTGTGGAGAAGCAGCATAAGGAATTTTTAGACTAAAGGAAAAGCTTTCATGTAAGGTCAGGTTTTTTGTTCTTTTAAATCTGAAGTTGTATCATAATTCTTCTAATTCAAGAGACCCCAAACTCTATAAACTGGAATACTAGGATATTGATACAGTTCAAGTGGTTAGCATGTCTCCTTTACATGCAGAAGATCGTGGGTTCCATCCCCAGTGGAGCCAAGGTTTGTTTTGGAGCCCTGGTGGCACAGTTGTTAAGAGCTCAGGGTGCTAACCAAAAGGTCGGCAGTTGAATCCATCAGCCGCTCCTTGGAAACCCTATGGGGAAACCCTGTAGGGTCATGAGTTGGAATCGACTCGACAACAGCGAGTTAGGTTTTTTGTTTTTTGGTACAATCCAAATGAAACCCAAACCATACCCACTGCTGTCAATTCCAACTCATAGCGACCCTATAGGACAGAGTAGAGCTGGTCCACAGAGTCTCCAACACTGTAAATCTTTACAGACGCAGCTGATAGGTTCGAACTGCTGACCTTTCTGTTAGCAGCCCAGCACTTAACCACCAGGGCTCCCTAATCCAAATGAAAGCTGCTTTCAATTCAAGGTGGAGGGGATGAAAACAAGAAGTTAATAATACTATAATACAACACAACTGACATCGTGTTGTAATTACTGGTTTATTAATGATTTTTCTCTTTGCTTAGATAGCAAAACAGGCAGAGAACATGTTTCTTATTTATGGCACAGCAGACACTAAATATTTGTTGAATTTTAAGTTAAAATCTATTTTCAAAAGGAAGACATGAAAGTATTATTTAGGATTTGATGGTCTTCTGTCAAACAGATTGACAATATTTTTCTCCTCTCTTCTTTTTTTTTAAAACGGTGTACGTGGGAGCCCCCAGGGGATGGGAGCAAATCTGGCAGTACTCAATCAAGGAAATTCTCTCATGCTCAAGGGTGGTAGAGATTAGAACCGCTACCCAACTGTCTGATCGTCATGTGGTGCCGGCTTGCATGTTGCTATGATGATGGAAGCTATGTCACCAGCATTTCAAATACCAGCAGGGCCACCCATGGTGAATAGGTTTCAGTGGAGCTTCCAGACTAAAATACACTAAAGAAAGAAGGCCCAGAGATTGACTTTCGAAAATTGGCCAATGAAAAACTTGTGGATCGTAACAGAACGTCATTGAGTATAGTGCTAGAAGAGCCACCTAGATTGAAAGCCGCACACAATAGTCACAACAAATGGACTCAAACATATAACAATTATGAAGATGGCACAGGACTGAGCAATGTTATATATAAGGTCACCGTGAATTGGAGTTGACTCAATAGCAACTAACAACAAGAGCAGAGATTAGGAGGCGAATTAAAAGATAGAGGGCAATGCTTTCACTTTTGAAAATATATTTTCTTGATCTCGTCAACCTTATATCCCCCTCTGTTAGTCACCTAAAATGTACACAGAAAAAAGACAATATTCACTATGCAGCAACAAAGAAGGCATGGAAGGGGATCCCATGGAAGAAAGTGCTGGAAAACCACTCTGTCCTGAGATGAAATAAAGACACACCAGAGGTTTCTTTGTAGCAGTGTAACTGAACTAGTACCTAAAGTTAGCATTCTTAAAGTCAATTAATTTCCAAGTAAGTAGTTAGCTGCCTAGTGCCTACCTCTGGTTTATAGAAGATGTTGGCACCTGGCTCAGTCTTTCTGCCTCAAAACCTGCCTTCATCCTGAGTCACTTCAGCATTCAGGTGGATGACTCAGCCAGTATCCTAGCTTCTCAGTGCTGTGTGTGTGCTCCTTATCCTCAAACACCTTCACCTCCACTACTCTGCAGCCACCTGCTCTGCGGTCGTATCCTGAACCCTGTTGGACCTTGGACTAACGCGTTCAAATGTTCTCAATTTCAGACCACAGGCTCCTTTCCTTCATACTCAGTTGTTGGACGCTGTGGGGGAAAAAACAATCAACCTTTCCAATTGATGCTACAGTAAATTCCTTTTTGGCTCTTTTGTTAGATCTCTCTCTCATTCTCCACAGTGGCTGTTGCAGACTCCATGTCACTCATTCAAACTTCTGACCTCATTCTGTCTTAGCAAATGACTATGCTGCCTACTCCTCCCCTCGCTACACCCAAAAAACTAAAATTTCAGATCAAAACTTCTTGCCTCCATATCTAGAAACTGAGCTGCGTACCCAGCTATCTTTCCCCCTCTTCTCTTCTGATCAAGGAAAGAGCTCTCCTCTCTTATTTAAGACTGATCCTCCCACCTTGCTCTAGACACCATCCTGTCCTCATTCTCATGGACCTCACACTATTGATTAATCTCATCTCTTATTGCTACCTTCAGTTTCTTTCTCTCTTTGGGCTCATTCCATCAGCTTAAACATATTCCGATCACTCAAAAACAAAACAAGGCTGTTAACCCTACCTAGCCCTCCACGTCACCCCACACCTCTTCTCTAATTGCCACACTTGCTGAGAGAGTTGTCCGTTGTTATCTCCATTTCCTCATCTCTGCTCCACACCCTGCAAACTGGCTTCTATTCCCCACCCCCACCCCCACCACCACCCCGAGAGGGCTCTCACCAAGGACCTGTTCTGTCCTTATCTGGACTTTTGCTAATATTGGTGATTCTATGCTTTGTCCTTTACAGACTGCAGTTCTTTTGGCTTCCAAGACACAACTCAGCTTCTCTTCTACTTCTTATGCCCTGGTGCTCATTTGTATCCTGTACTTCTCCAGCCAAGGCATTAGGCATTGTATTGCAGTTACTCATTTATCAATGATCTTTCTCTTTAGTTGGATATCGAAATAGGCAGGGAACGTGTCTGTCTTGTTTATGGCACAGCAGATACTAAATATTTGTTGATTTTAAGTTAAAATCTATTTTCAAAAGGAAAACATAAAAGTAATATTTAAGATTTGATATCTTCTGGCAAAAACAAATTTGTTTATTAAAATCATGTTTCAGAAATCCATTTTGGCTCTTGAGTAAAAAAACAAACCCATTGCCATTGGTTGATTCTGTCTCCTAGTGACCCTATAAGACAGAGTAGAACTGCCCCATATGGTTTCTAAGGAGCAGCTGGTGGATTCAAACTGTTGACCTTTTGGTTCGCAACAAAACTCTTAACCACTGTGCCACCAAGGCTCCTTAACTGTATGTGCCTTAGGGGTGTATATCAGTCACAGAGGGCTCTGGAGTTTTCTGTGTATTTAGAATACTGTTCTTGTGCAGTTCTGTGCTGCTTCCCTCCTTGACCCAGCCAAGTGTTCTTGTTTTTTTCCCCTTTGATGCCCATTGGTTGTAGTCCCCCTTCAGCTCTGACTCACAGTGACCTCATGTGTGTCAGAGTAGAACTGTGCTCCATAGGGTTTTCAATGGCTGATTTTTCAGAAGTACCTCGCTGGGCCTTTCTTTCAAGGTGCCTCTGGGTGGACTTGAACCTCCAACCTTTGAGTTAGCAGCTGAGCATATTAACCTTTTGCATCGCCCAGTGACTTCTTGATTCCCCTAGATGGTAAAAAAAAAAAAAAAACCTACTTCCTCTTTAAGTTTTTATGGGAATGGTTCAAGAGAATGTGATGTTTTTTCTCTATTCCCATAAAGGGAGATAAAGGCTAATGCTCAAGTTTTCCTTAAAATCGATTCTGTAGCCTTCAGTAAAGAAAAAAGAGACACCAGTGGCTACAGCCTAGCTGCTGGGAGTCCTTAGCCCTCCAAGAAGTTTCCTCTCTAGAAAACCAGTTGTCGTCGAGCCTATTCTGATTCATGGAGACCCCATATGTGTCAGAGTAGAACCGTGTTCCATAGGCTCCTCTCTGCTTTATGTTGTTGTGTGCCATCAAGGTGATTCCAATTTATAGCAACCCTTATAGGGCAGAGTTGAACTTCCCCATAGGGTTTCCTAGGCTGTAATCGTTATGAAAGCAGATTGCCAAGTATTTTCTCCCACAGAGTGGCTGGTGGGTTTGAACTGCCAACCTTTCGATTAGCAGCTGAGAGCTTAGCCATTACGCCACCAGGACTCCTTAGGCTCCGCTCTAGGGGCCTTTAAAGTTGGTTGTTTCTGTGAAAGATCTCCATGACTGGACACCACCCCGTGGCAGCTCCCCGATGTTCAGATTAATAACCTTCAGTGGGCACAGTGATTTCCAACCAGCACTGCTTCTATTCTACAACTCAGTGAGTTGCAGACCATCATAAAAGAAGGATTACTGATGCCGCCTAAGTTCCCACTCACATCAAAAGTAAGATTTAGTGTTTCGGTAGACGTGGTCCTGAGTCTCTCCGTGCTACCAGTACCCCAGGTGGGCCCTGTTGATATCTACTTTTAATTGTGGAGTTGGAAAAAAAATAACAGATTTGCACATGATTTATTAGAAAATAAAGTCTTATTTAACCCTACAGAATTTTGATAAATAAATTAAATTACTAAGAAGCCAGAATAGAACTGGCCTTCCTCAGACTGCCCATTTATCAGCACTGTAGCCTGTTCAGGAGCCCTCGTGGCACAGTGGTTAAGCATTTGGCTGTTAACCAAAAGGTTGACAGTTCAAATCCACCAGCTGCTCCTTGGAAACCCTATGGGGTGTTTCTACTATGTCCTATAGGGTCAACTGTGACAAAGATTGATGAGACGTGTCAGAAGAACACAGCAACCTGTTTGAAGGGGATTTTACAGGCCAAACCTGGAAGAATTTGTACATCAAAAAGAGTGATGATAATGGATTGTAAACTATTGAATTTTTTTTAATCCATAACTACATAGTAAAAATAAAAAATTTAAAGGGTCAGGAGGAGTGAAGAGTGAGGGGAAGACTTTTAGAGAAAAGTACCACCTAATAAATGTAGGAAAAATAATAGAATTTTAAAGTCCCTATTTTGCATTACCAGTGTAGTTGTTGATTCTGACAAAGATCATCTACTAATATTAAAATCGTTGAGTACTGCTGAAATGTCACTGGGGAACAAATGTTCGCACAGTCTCAAAGTATCATCCCGTAGACTAAAAATGACAAAGAAAAAAAGGCATCTTTACAATGGAGAAATCAGACAGTAGACAGTACCATAACCTACTAATCAAACCTTGGCATCAGAACAAACTGACATTATGAACAAAGAGAAGTACACAGTGTTACCTGTGAGGTATAATTGCCAAAAACTTTAACCTGAGCCTAATTACAGGGAAAATCTCAAACAAATCCAAATGGTGAGGCTTTCTATAAAACAGCCTGAAAATTTTTTAAAATATCAATGTCATGAAAAGAAAAAAAAAAGCAGAAGACTGTCCTAATTATGGATAATAAAGAGACATGACAAACATGTGCAATGCTTCATTCTTAATTCGATCTTGGACCTAAAATAAAAAAATTAAAAACACAGCTCTGGGACAATTAGTGAAACTCAAATACGGGCTGAGTATAGACAATATTGTACTAATATTAATTCCTTGGATGTAATAATGGTATTGAAGTTATGTAGGAGAATGTCTTTACTCTTATGAAATACAGGTTGAAGTATTCGAGGTAAAATATCATATCGGTTACTTTCAAATTTTTAGCAGTAACAGCAATAAAAGCAACAAATTAATAATAATAAATAGAAAAAGCAAATGTAGCAAAATATTAACAATTGGTGAAGCTAATTGAAGGGTATACAGGTATTCATCGTACTCGTCTTTCAACTTTTCTGTGGTGTTAAAAATAAAAAGCGAGGAGAAAATAGTTGCTGTTCACTGATGATATATCCATCAGATGGAATTTAGTATAGTTATTATTAATGTCTTCAAGAAGATTCTAAAAACATGGATACTTCCATTTCCCCTTTTTAGAATTTTTTTTTAACTTTATTGAATTTCAAGTGAACCTTTACAAATCAAGTCAGACTGTCACATATAAGTTTATATACACCTTACTCCATACTCCCACTTGCTCTCCCCCTAATGAATCAGCCCTTCCAGTCTCTCCTTTCGTGACAATTTTGCCAGCTTCCAACTCTCTCTATCCTCCCATCCCCCCTCCAGACAGGAGATGCCAACACAGTCTCAAGTGTCCACCTGATACAAATAGTTCACTCTTCATCAGCATCTCTCTCCTACCCACTGTCCAGTCCCTTCCATGTCTGATGAGTTGTCTTCGGGAATGGTTCCTGTCCTGGGCCTACAGAAGGTTTGGGGACCATGACCGCCAGGATTCCTCTAGTCTCAGTCAGACGATTAAGTATGGTCTTTTTGTGAGAATTTGGGGTCTGCATCCCACTGATCTCCTGCTCCCTCAGGGGTTCTCTGTTGTGCTCCCTGTCAGGGCAGTCATCGGTTGTGGCCGGGCACCAACTAGTTCTTCTGGTCTCAGGATGTTGTAAGTCTCTGGTTCATGTGGCCCTTTCTGTCCCTTGGGCTCATAGTTATCGTGTGACCTTGGTGTTCTTCATTCTCCTTTGATCCAGGTGGGCTGAGACCAATTGATGCATCTTAGATGGCCGCTTGTTAGCATTTAAGACCCCAGACGCGACATTTCAAAGTGGGATGCAGAATGTTTTCATAATAGAATTATTTTGCCAATAGACTTAGAAGTCCCCTTAAACCATGGTCCCCAAACCCCCGCCCTTGCTACACTGACCTTTGAAGCATTCAGTTTATCCGAGAAACTTCTTTGCTTTTTGTCCAGTTGAGTTGAGCTGATCTTCCATGTATTGAGTATTGTCCTTCCCTTTACCTAAAGCAGTTCTTATCTACTAACTAATCACTAAAAAACCCTCTCCCACCCTCCCTCCCTCCCCCCCTCGTAACCACAAAAGTATGTGTTCTTCTCAGTTTATACTATTTCTCAAGATCTTATAATAGTGGTCTTATACAATATTTGTCCTTTTGCCTCTGACTAATTTCGCTCAGCATGATGCCTTTCAGGTTCCTCCATGTTATGAAATGTTTCACAGATTCGTCACTGTTCTTTATCGATGCGTAGTATTCCATTGTGTGAATATACCACAATTTATTTATCCATTCATCCGTTGATGGACACCTTGGTTGCTTCCAATTGTAAACAGAGCTGCAATAAACATGGGTGTGCATATATCTGTTTGTGTGAAGGCTCTTATTTCTCTAGGGTATATTCCGAGGAGTGGGATTTCTGGATTGTACGGTAGTTCTATTTCTAACTTTTTAAGATAACACCAGATAGATTTCCAAAGTGGTTGTACCGTTTTACATTCCCACCAGCAGTGTATAAGAGTTCCAATCTCTCCGCAGCCTCTCCAACATTTATTATTTTGTGTTTTTTGGATTAATACCAGCCTTGTTGGAGTGAGATGGAATCTCATCGTAGTTTTAATTTGCATTTCTCTAATGGCTAATGATCGAGAGCATTTTCTCATGTATCCGTTAGCTGCCTGAATATCTTCTTTAGTGAAGTGCATGTTCATATCCTTTGCCCACTTCTTGATTGGGTTGTTTGTCTTTTTGTGGTTGAGTTTTGACAGAATCATATAGATTTTAGAGATCAGGCGCTGGTTGGAGATGTCATAGCTGAAAATTCTTTCCCAGTCTGTAGGTGGTCTTTTTACTCTTTTGGTGAAGTCTTTAGATGAGCATAGGTGTTTGATTTTCAGGAGCTCCCAGTTATCTGGTTTCTCTTCATCATTTTTGGTAATGTTTTGTATTCTGTTCATGCCTTGTATTAGGGCTCCTAAGGTTGTCCCTATTTTTTTCTTCCATGATCTTTATCGTTTTAGTCTTTATGTTTAGGTCTTTGATCCACTTGGAGTTAGTTTTTGTGCTTGGTGTGAGCTATGGGTCCTGTTTCATTTTTTTGCAAATGGATATCCAGTTATGCCAGCAGCATTTGTTAAAAAGACTATCTTTTCCCCAATTAACTAACACTGGGCCTTTGTCAAATATCAGCTGCTCAGTTGTGGATGGATTTGTATCTGGGTTCTCAATTCTGTTCCACTGGTCTATGTGCCTGTTGTTGTACCAGTACCAGGCTGTTTTGACTACTGTGGCTGTATAATAGCTTCTGAAATCAGGTAGAGTGAGGCCTCCCACTTTCTTCTTGTTTTTCAGTAATGCTTTGCTTATCTGAGCCTTCTTTCCCTTCCATATGAAGTTGGTGATTTGTTTCTCTATCACCTTAAAAAATGACATTGGAATTTGAGTCAGAAGTGCATTGTATGTATAGATGGCTTTTGGTAGAATAGACATTTTTACTATGTTAAGTCTTCCTATCCATGAGCAAGGTATGTTTTTCCACTTAAGTAGGTCCTTTTTAGTTTCTTGTAGCAGTACTTTGTAGTTTTCTTTGTATAGGTCTTTTACATCTTTGGTAAGATTTATTCCTAAGTATTTTATCTTCTTGGGGGCTACTGTGAACGGTATTGATTTGGTTATTTCCTCTTCGATGTTCTTTTTGTTGATGTAGAGGAATCCAAGTGATTTTTGTATGTTTATCTTATAACCTGAGACTCTGCCAAACTCTTCTATTAGTTTCAGTAGTTTTCTGGAGGATTCCTTTCTGTGTATAAGATCCTGTCATCTGCAAATAGAGATAATTTTACTTCCTCCTTGCCAATCCGGATGCCCTTTATTTCTTTGTCTAGCCTAATTGCTCTGGCTAGTACCTCTAGCACAATGTTGAATAAGAGCGGTGATAAAGGGCATCCTTGTCTGGTTCCCGTTCTGAAGGGAAATGCTTTCAGGCTCTCTCTATTTAGAGTGATGTTGGCTATTGGCTGTTGGCTTTGTATAAAAAAAAAAAAAAAATTTTTTTTGTTTCTTTCTTTGATGCCCATTATTATGTTGAGGAATTTTCCTTCAATTCCTATTTTGGTGAGAGTTTTTATCATAAATGGGTGTTGGACTTTGTCAAATGCCTTTTCTGCATCAATTGATAAGATCATGTGGTTTTTGTCTTTTGTTTTATTTATATGGTGGATTACATTAATGGTTTTTCTAATATTAAACCAGCCTTGCATACCTGGTATAAATCCTACTTGGTCATGGTGGAGTATTTTTTTGATATGTTATTGAATTCTATTGGCTAGAATTTTGTTGAGGATTTTTGCATCTATGTTCATGAGGGATATCGGTCTGTAATTTTCTTTTTTTGTGATGTCTTTACCTGGTTTTGGGATCAGGGAAATGGTGGCTTCATAGAATGACTTAGGTAGTATTCCGTGATTTTCTATGCTTTGAAATACCTTTAGTAGTAGTGGTGTTATCTCTTCTCTGAAAGTTTGGTAGAACTCTGCAGTAAAGCCATCCGGGCCAGGGCTTTTATTTGTTGGGAGTTTTTTGATTACCGTTTCGATCTCTTTTTTTGTTATGGGTCTATTTAGTTATTCTACTTCTGATTGTGTTAGTTTAGGTAGGTAGTGTTTTTCCAGGAATTCATCCATTTCTTCTAGGTTTGCTAATTTGTTAGAGTACAATTTTTCGTAATAATCTGATATGATTCTTTTAATTTCAGTTGGGTCTGTTGTGATGTAGCCCATCTCATTTCTTATTCAGGTTATTTGTTTCCTTGCCTGTATTTCTTTAGTCAGTCTGGCCAATGGTTTATCAATTTTGTTAATTTTTTCAAAGAACCAGCTTTTGGCTTTGTTAATTCTTTCAATTGTTTTTCTGTTCTCTAGTTCAGCTCTAATTTTTATTATTTGTTTTCTTCTGGTGCCTGATGGATTCTTTTGTTGCTCACTTTCTATTTGTTCAAGTTGTAGGGACAGTTCTCTGATTTTGGCTCTTTCTTCTTTTTGTATGTGTGCATTTATCGATATAAATTGGCCTCTGAGCACTGCTTTTGCTGTGTCCCAGAGGTTTTGATAGGAAGTATTTTCATTCTCGTTGCATTCTATGAATTTCCTTATTCCCTCCTTGATGTCTTCTATAACCCAGTCTTTTTTCAGGAGGGTGTTGTTCAGTTTCCAAGTATTTGATTTCTTTTCCCTAGTTTTTCTGTTATTGATTTCCACTTTTATGGCCTTGTGGTCAGAGAAGATGCTTTGTAATATTTCGATGTTTTGGATTCTGCAAACGTTTGTTTTATGACCTAATATGCGGTCTATTCTAGGGAATGTTCCATGTGTGCTAGAAAAAAAAGTATACTTTGCAGCAGTTGGGTGGAGAGTTCTGTATAAGTCAATGAGGTCAAGTTGGTTGATTGTTGTAATTAGGTCTTCTGTGTCTCTACTGAGCTTCTTGCTGGATGTCCTGTCCTTCTCCGAAAGTGGTGTGTTGAAGTCTCCTACTATAATTGTGGAGGTGTCTATCTCACTTTTCAGTTCTGTTAATTTTTGATTTATGTATCTTGCAGCCCTGTCATTGGGTGCATAAATATTTAATATGGTTATATCTTCCTGATCAATTGTCCTTTTTATCATTATGTAGTGTCCTTCTTTATCCTTTGTGGTGGATTTAGATTTAAAGTCTATTTTGTCAGAAATTAATATTGCTACTCCTGCTCTTTTTTGCTTATTGTTTGCTTGATGTATTTTTTTCCATCCTTTGAGTTTTAGTTTGTTTTTGTCTCTAAGTCTAAGGTGTGTCTCTTGTAGGCAGCATATAGATGGATCGTGTTTCTTTATCCAGTCTAAAACTCTGTCTCTTTATTGGTGCATTTAGTCCATTTATATTCAGTGTAATTATAGATAAGTAAGCGTTTAGTGTTGTCATTTTGATGCCTTTTTATGTGTGTTGTTGACAATTTCATTTTTCCACTTACTTTTTTGTGCTGAGACGTTTTTCTTTGTAAATTGTGTGTTCCTCATTTTCATAGTGTTTGACTTTATGTTTGCTGAGTCGTTACGTTTTTCTTGGTTTTTCTTTTGAGTTATGGAGTTGTTATACCTCTTTGTGGTTACCTTAATATTTACCCCTATTTTTCTAAGTAAAAACCCAACTTGTATTGTCCTATATCGCCTTGTATCCCTTTCCATATGGCAGTTCTGTGCCACCTGTATTTAGTCCCTCTTTTTGATTATTGTGATCTTTTACGTATTGACTTCAATGATTCCGTTTTGAGCTTTTTTTTTCTTTTAAATTAATCTTAATTTGTTTTTGTGATTTCCCTATTTGAGTTGATATCAGGATGTTCTGTTCTGTGACCTTGTGTTGTGCTGGTGTCTGATATTATTGGTTTTCTGACCAAACAATTTCCTTTAGTATTTCTTGTAGCTTTGGTTTGGTTTTTGCAAATTTTCTAAGCTTGTGTTTATCTGTAAATATCTTAATTTCGCCTTCATATTTCAGAGAGAGTTTTGCTGGATATATGATCCTTGGCTGGCAGTTTTTCTCCTTCAGTGCTCTGTATATGTCATCCCATTGCCTTCTTGCCTGCATGGTTTCTGCTGAGTGGTCTGAACTTATTGATTCTCCCTTGTAGGAGACCTTTTTTTTTCTCCCTGGCTGCTTTTAAAATTTTCTCTTTATCTTTGGTTTTGGCAAGTTTGATGATAATATGTCTTGGTGTTTTTCTTTTTGGATCAATCTTAAATGGGGTTCGATGAGCATCTTGGATAGATATCCTTTCGTCTTTCATGATGTCAGGGAAGTTTTCTGTCAGCAGATCTTCAACTATTCTCTCTGTGTTTTCTGTTATCCCTCCCTGTTCTGGGACTCCAATCACACGCAAGTTATCCTTCTTGATAGAGTCCCACATGATTCTTAGGGTTTCTTCATTTTTTTTTAATTCTTTTATCTGATTTTTTTTCAGCTATGTTGGTGTTAATTCCCTGGTCCTCCAGATTTCCCATTCTGCATTCTAATTGCTCAAGTCTGCTCCTCTGACTTCCTATTGTGTTCTCTATTTCTGTAATTTTATTGTTAATCTTTTGGATTTCTGCATGCTGTCTCTCTATAGATTCTTGCAACTTATTAATTTTTCCACTATGTTCTTGAATAATCTTTTTGAGTTCTTCAACTGTTTTATCAGTGTGTTCCTTGGCTTTTTCTGCAGATTGCCTTATTTCATTTCTGAGGTCATCCCTGATGTCTTGAAGCATTCTGTAAATTGGTTTTTTTATATTCTGTATCTGATAATTCCAGGATTGTATCTTCATTTGGGAAAGATTTTGATTCTTTTGTTTGGGGGGTTGTAGGAGCAGTCATGGTCTGCTTCTTTATGTGGTTTGATATCGACTGCTGTCTCTGAGCCATCACTAAGATATTGTAGTGATTTATTCTATATTTGCTCACTGAGTCTTATCTTGTTTTGTTTTCTTTCAATATACGTGGATGGGCTACTAGATTGTGCTGTCTTGATTGTTGTAGCCCTTGACTTACTTATGACCTATTACTAGCTGGTTTGGGCTGTTACCAGATATATATGCCTGAGTCTATTCACTATTCTTGAGTAGAGTCTGATTTTGGGTCATCAAGTGTGTGATGCACCCTGTCACCTATCCACCGTGAGAAGTAGTGGTGATAGTTGTGTGCACCAGATTCTAGTAGCAGCTGGGGTTCACACTCCAGGGGGGGCAGGATGCTGACATGCTTCCCCCAAGTGTCAGTGAGGTAGGTATGTCTCTATTCCTAAAGCACCTTGGTGGGTGGGCTCTGCAGCTGTACCTTAGGCCCCCAATGCAAGTACCTCTACAGATTGGTAGGTGTCACCCTCCTTAGACCCCTAAGGCAGGAGGCTAGGTGGTCTGGGGGGAGCTTCATCCCTCAGTTCCCTGTTGTGGGTCAGTGAGGGCTCTGTTGAATAAGCAGAAATATCAGACCTAGGAAACTTGTCTTTCCAGTAAATCCGCTAAAACAAATGCAGTCAGATCCCTATCAGAAATGCCTTTGCATTATAATAGCCACCTTGTTCCCTGTAGGGATGAAAGCCCGAGACTGTGGATCACATATGCTTGGCTGAAGCTGGTTCTGTGTTTTTAGTCCAATTAGAGAAGGATTTTTGGTCCCTGGTTTTTTTGTGGTTGCTTCTCTCAGGCCAGAAGAATGGGTTAGGAAAAGACCAAAAAAAAAAAAAAAAAAGGAAAAGAAAAACCGCGGAGCAGTTCTTCCTTTGGCTCAGGAAATTCCGATGTTAATGAAGCCACCTGGGAAGGGGAGGGGAGGGTTCAGATAAATAGGAGAGAGTAGCACCTCAGAATATAGACAAAGTTACTTGTCTTGCTTGGGATGACTGTTTTATCTGAGATTCCCGAGGGGTGCATCGCCTGTGTGAGCTGGCTGGGCAGAGATTGCCCCCGAGGGTCAGGCCCGCGTCCCGTGCTTGCGCTATCTCAGAAGCCGCGGTCAGTTCCTCCGCTGCCGGTCCAAAGCCCAGCGTCAAGGTTCCCCTGCTGGGACGCTGCACTCCTGGCTCCAAAAACAGTTGCTGCCTACCGGTGACTTCTTCTCCCGCCAGCCGCATGGCTGCGCCACCCGCGCGGACCGGCTGGGCCCCCCAGGTCAGTTCAGGGGGCTGGGGCTGTGCCCCGTGTTTGCAGTGTCACAGGATGTGGTGCTCAGCTCCCCTGTGCCCAGTCCAAAGCCCAGCGCCAAGGTTCCCCACCTGGGACTCTGCAGTCCCGGCTCCAAAACCAGTCACTGCCTCCCGGGGACTTCTCCTCCCCAGCTGCGTCGCCGCGCGCCCGCGTGGATTGGCTGGGCCCCCTCCCGGGGTCAGTTCAGGGGGGTAGGGCTGCGCCCCGTGTTTGCACCATCACAGATGTCGTGCTCAGCTCCCCTGCGCCCAGTCCAAGCCTGGCGCCAAGGTTACCTGACTGGGACGCTGGCTCCAGGCTCCAAAAACAGCCACTGCTTCCCTGTAGTTGTTTGTTCTGGGTCTCTGTCACTCAGGTCAACTCTTTAAATCTGTGTTTGTTGGTCAGGGTTCATAGATTGTCATGTATGTGATCAATTCACTTGTTTTTCGGAGTCTTTGTTGCAAGAGGGATCCGAGGTAGTGTCTACCTAGTCAGCCATCTTGGCCCCCTCCCCCCTTTTTAGAATTTTTTAAATTAAATATTGAATATATCAAGTTTATAAAATTTATTAAAAGTATTTAAAAATTACAATATACCTGATCCTCACTTATTGACTGTTTCGTTATCTGACGTTTCACATTTACCACAACAGTCAAAAAAACTACTGTTTTGCCCATTAACAATGTATGTCTGGCAGTAATGAATGCCAAGGTGTGAGGCAAAAGTAATGCTGGCTCTGATGGTTAAGGTTATGTGTCATCTTGGCTGGGCCATGATTCTCTGGTTCGACAGTTATGTAATGATGTAATTTGGCAGTTATGTAATGATATAGTCATCCTGCATTTCGTGATCTGATGTGCTCATTCTCCAGTTTTGCGTAACACTGATTTTCGCGTTAATGACCTGGTCTTGGGAACCTAACCATGTCGGTAAGTGAGGAGTCGGTATACAGTGAACACCCGTGTGCCCAACAAAATAAATACTGAAGACTCTTGTGTTCCTCCCTGATGGTAACTCCCCTCTTCTCTCAAAGCTAACACTATCCTGAATTTGGTGGTTATAATTCCTTAGCATTTATTTATAGTTTTACCATACTGCCTCAACTCCTAAACAATATATTGTTTAATTTTCATACTTGAAAACTTCCCATAAATGGAACCACACTATGTTTTCGTCTGTGATTTACTTTTTACACTCAGCCTTAGATCCCTGAGATTGATCCAGTTGTGTGTAGCTATAATTCATTCATTTTCCTGCCTTATAGTATTCTGTTATAGGAATACACTGCTTAGTTTCTAAAGTCAGTTTTACTATGGGTGGATATTTGAGTTGTTTCTAGTTTTTTTACTATTTCAAACAAGGCTAGTACACATGTACAAGAGTTTCTGTCGGTAAAATTGTTGGGTCATAGATTATGCACATTTTCAACTTTACCAAATAATACCAAATTCTTTTCCGGTGTGATTATATTTATACTCCCACCAGCAGTGTATAAGTGTTTCAGCTGCAAGTATTTGATACTGTCATGCTTTTTAAAACATTTTTTATTTTGAAATAATTTTAGGCCTACAGAAAAGTTATAAAACGAGTACAGAGATCCAAAAATGAAATTAAGAGAACAATTTTATTTACAATAGCACCAGAAGAAAATACTTAAAAATACATTAAAAAGTACAAAACTTACACTCTGAAAACCACAAACATTATTGAAAAAAATTAAAGAAGACCTAAATAAATGTAGTGACATCCCATGTTCATGAGGATTTAAAATTGTTAAGATGGCAATTCTTCTCAAATTGATCTATAGAGTTAATGCACTCTGTATCAAAATCTCAGCTGGCTTCTTTGCAGAAACTGACAAACTGATCCTAAAATTCATCTGGAAATTCAAAGGACCCAGATAGTCATCCAAAAAAAAAAAAAAAAAAAAACCCAAAAAGTTGGAGGATTCACACTTCCCAATTGCAAAAGTTAATAAAAAGCTGCAGTAATCAATACAGTGTGTTACTGACATAAGGACAGCCATATAGGTCCATGGAATATAATTGAGAGCCCAAAAATAAAGCCTCACATTTATGGTTAATTGATTTTCAACCAGGGTGCCAAGACAACTCAATGGAGAAAGAATAGTCTTTTCAACAAATGGTACTGGGGCAATAGGGTATACACATACAAAAAGATAAAGTTGGATCCCTACCTCACACCATAAAAAATTAAATTCAAAAAGGATCAAAGACCTAAATTTAAAAGCTAAAACTATACAACTCTTAGAAGAAAACATAGGTATAAATCTACCTGATTTTGGATTAGACAGTACTTTCTTAGATACGATACAAAAACTAGACAAACTGAACATCATCAAAATTTTTTAAAAAATTAAAAACTTGCTTCAAAGAAAACAATCAACAAAGTGAAAAGACAATCTACAGAATGGAAGAAAATATTTGCAAGTCATATATCTGATAACTTATATCTACAGTATATAAGTACTATTACAACTTAATACAAAAAGACAAATAACACAATTAAAATATGGACAAGGGATTTCAGTAGACATTTCTACAAAAAAGATATGGAAATGGCCAATAAGCACATGAGAAGTTGATCAACATCAATGGCCATGATGGAAATGCACATCAAAACCACAATGGGATACTACTCCACATGCACTAGGATAGTTAAAATAAAAAAGACAGATAATAACAATTGTTGTTGAGGATGTGGAAAAATTGCAACCTCATACACTGCTGGTCCCCCAAATGTCCGTCAATTTGTTGTACTGTGGGGGCTTGTGTATTGCTGTGATGCTGGAAGCTATGCCACCAGTATTCAGTTACCCACAGGGTCACCCACGGAAGATAGGTTTCAGCTGAGCTTCCAGACTAAGACAGACTAGGAAGAAGGACTTGGCAATCTACTTCTGAAAAGAATTAGCCAGTGAAAACCTTATGAATAGCAGTGGAATATTGTCTGATACAGCGCCGGAAGATGAGTCCCCCAAGTTGTAAGGCACTCAAAAGATGACTGGGGAAGAGCCACCTCCTGAAGGTAGAGTCAACCTTAATGATGTGGATGGAGTAAAGCTTTCAGGACCTTCGTTTGCTGATGTGGCATGATTCAAAATGAGAACAGTTGCAAATATCCATTAATAATCAGAACATGGAATGTATGAAGTATGAATCCAGGAAAATTGGAAATCGTCAAAAATGAAATGGAACTCAAACATTGATATTCTAGGCATTAGCGAGCTCAAATGGAATGGTATTGGCCATTTTGCATCAGAGAATCATATGGTCTACCATGCTGGGAATGGCAACTTGTAGAGGAATGGTGTTGCATTCATCATCAAAAAGAACATTTCAAGATCTATGCTGAAGTACAATGTTGTCAGTGATAGGATAATATCCATATGCCTACAAGGAACACCAGTTAATATGACTATTATTCAAATTTATGCATCAACCGCTAAGGCCAAAGATGAAGAAACTGAAGATTTTCATCAGCTTCTGCAGTCTGATAGAACAAGCAATCAGGATGCATCGATAATTACTGGTGATTGGAATGCAAAAGTTGGAAATAAAGAACAAGGATCAGTAATTGGAAAATATGGCCTTGGTGATAGAAATGACGCCAGAGATTACATGATAGAATTTTGCAGGACCAATTACATCTTCACTGCAAATACCTTTTTTCACCAACATAAATGGCAACTATACACGTGGACCTCACCAGATGGAGTACTTAGAAACCAAATCAACTACATCTGTGGAAAGAAATGATGGAAAAACTCAATATCATCAGTCAGAACAAGGCCAGGGGCCAACTGTGGAACAGACCATCAATTGCTTGTATGCAAGTTCAAGTTGAAACTGAAAAAAATCAGTAAGTCCATGAGAGCCAAAATACGACCTGGAGTATATCCCACCTGAATTTAGAGACCACCTCAAGAATAGATTTGATGTGTTGAACACTAATGACTGAAAACCAGACTAGTTGTGGAATGACATCATACATGAAGCAAGAGGTCATTGACAAGACAGGGAAGAAAGAAAAGACCAAGAGAGATGTCAGAGGAGACTCTGAGACTTGCTTTCAAACGTAGAGCAGCTAAAACAAAAGGAAGAAATGATGAAGGAAAAGAACTGAAAAGAAGCTTTCAAAGGGCAGCTCGAGAAGACAAAGTATTATAATGAGATGTGCAAAGAGCTGGACATAGAAAACTCGGTGTTTCTCAAGCTGAAAGAACTGAAGAAAAACTTCAAACCTCGACCTGCCATAGTGGAGGACTCCATGGGGAAAGTATTAAACGATGCAGGAAGCATCAAAAGAAGATGGAAAGAATACACAGAGTCATTATACTAAAAAGAATTAGTCAACATTCAACCATTTCAAGGGGTAGCATATGATCGGGAACTGATGGTACTGAAGGAATAAGTCCAAGCTGCACTGAAGGCATTGGCGAAAAACAAGGCTTCGGGAATTGACGGAGTGTCAGTTGAGATGTTTCAACAAAATGCAGTGCTGGAAGTGCTCTCTTGTCTATGCCAAGAAATTTGGAAGACAGCTACCTGGCCAACTGACTGGAAGAGATCCGTATTTATGACTATTCCCAAGAAAGATGATCCAACTGAATGCGGAAATTGTCAAACAATATCAATATCACATGCAAGCAAAATTTTGCTGAAGATCATTCAAAAATGGCTGCGCCAGTGTATCAACAGGAAACTGCCAGAAACTCAGGCTGGATTCAGAAGAGATCGTGGAACCAGGGATATCATTGCTGATGTCAGATGTATCCTGGCTGAAAGGAGAGAATACCAGAAGGATGTTTATAAAGGCATTCGACTGTGTGGATTGTAACGGATTATGGATAACATTGCGAAGAATGGGAATTCTAGAACACTTAATTGTACTCATGAGGAACCTGTACATAGATCAAGAGTCAGTTATTTGGACAGAATAAGGGGATACTGAGTGGTCTAAAGTCAGGAAAAGTGTACATCAGGGTTGTATCCTTTCACCAGACCTATTCGATCTGTATGCTGAGCAAATAATCTGAGAAGCTGGACTCTGAAGAAGAACGAGGCATCAGGATTGGAGGAAGACTCATTAACAACCTGCGTTATACAGATGACACAACCTTGCTTGTGGAAAGCAAAGAAGATTTGAAGCACTTACTGATGAAGATCAAAGACCACAGCCTTCAGTATGGATTACACCTCAACATAAAGAAAACAAAAATCCTCACAACTGGACCAATGAGCAGCATTATGATAAACGGAGAAAGGATTGAAGTTGTCAAGGATTTCATTTTACTTGGATCCACCATCAACAGCCATGGGAGTAGCAGTCAAGAAATCAAAAAACTCATTGCATTGGGCAAATCTGCTGCAAAGGTGCTCCTTAAAGTGTTAAAAAGCAAAGATGTCACCTTGAAGACTAAGGTGTGCCTGACCCAAACTATGGTATTTTCAATCGCATCATATGCATGCGAAAGCTGGACAATGAATAAGGAAGACAGAAGAAAAACTGATGCCTTTGAATTGTGGTGTTGGCAAAGATTGTTGAATATACCATGAACTGCCAAAAGAACAAACAAACCTGTCTTGGAAGAAGAACAAACAAACCTGTCTTGGAAGAAGAACAACCAGAGTGCTCCTTAGAAGCAAGGATGGCAAGAATGCGTCTTACACACTTTGGACATGTTGTCAGAAGGGATCAGTCCTTGGAGAAGGACATCATGCTTGATAAAGTATGGGGTAAGCAGAAAAGAGGAAGACCCTCAACAAAATGAACTGACGTAGTGGCTGCACCAATGGGCTCGAGCATAACAATGATTGTAAGGATGGCTCAGGACCGGGAAGTGTTTCATTCTGTGGTACATAGGGTCGCTATGAGTCGGAACCAACTGGATGGCACCTAACAACAACAACCCACTGCTGCTGGGGATATAAAATGGTGCAGCTGCTTTGGAAAACAGTCTGACAGTTCCTTAAATAGTTAAACATAGAGTTACCATGTTGTTGTTGTTGTTATGTGCAGGCAAGTTGGTTTCAACTCATAGTGACTCTATAGGACAGAATAGAACTTCCCCATAGGGTTCCCAAGGAGCATCTGGTGGATTTGAACTGCCAACCTTTTGGGTAGCAGCCCATCTCTTAACCATCACACCACCAGGGCCCCCTCTATGATCCACCAGTTCTACTCCTAGGTATGCTATGAGGGAAATGTCCACACAAAAACTTGTAGACAAATGTGCATAGCAGCATTATTCATAATAGCTAAAAAGTAGAAACAACTCAAATGTCCATAAACTGATAAGTGGATAAATAAATGTGGTTAATATTAATTTGGTAATAAAAGGAAATGAAGAATTGGTACATGCAATAACATGGATAAAACTTGGAAACATTGTTTAAAGTGAAAGAAGCCAATCACACAAGACCAAATATTGTATGATTCTTTTATATGAAATGTCTATAATAGGCAAATATATAGAGACAGAAAATAGATTAGTGGTTGCTTAGGGTTGGGGAAGGGAATGGGGGAATTCAGGGGTGATGGTTAAAGAGTATAGGGTTTCTTATTGGAGTGATGTAATATTATAAAATTGATTGTGGTGATGTTTGTACAACTCTGTAAATATACTAAAAACCTTGAATTGTATACTATACACGGGTCCGTTGTACACTATAAATGTGGGAATTGTATGTGAATTATATCTCAATAAAACTGTAAACAGTAGTATGTGTGCCTTTCACCTAGCATCCCTTCAAGTTAATAACTTCGATTCTAACTCACGGCAACCTCATGTTGTCAGAATAGAACTGTGTTCCACAGGGTTTTAAGTGGCTGATTTTTCAGAAATAGATCACCAGGCCTTTCTTTTGAGACCATTCTGGGTAGACTGTAAGCTCCAGCCTTCCAGTTAGCCACCAAGTACGTTAGCCGTTGCACCACCCAGGAGCTCCACAGCTTATATAACCACAGTGTAATTGTCAGAACAGGAAATCAACTCTGGGACAATACGATTAACTAAACTACAGTTGATTTCACCAGTCTTTCCTTTAATGTACCTTTTCTGTTTCAGGATCCAATCCAGGATCACACATTGAATTCATTTGTTATGTCCTCCTGGTCTTCTCCAGTCAATGACATTTACTCAGTCTTTCCTTGTTTTTCGTAACTGAAACACTTTTTGGTAATAATGGTCAGTTTTGTATAAAGTTTCTCAATATGGGAATGTCTGATGTTTTCTCATGATTAGATTGAGGTTATGTGTTTTTGTCAAGAATACCATGGAAGTGAAGTTGTATCCTTGTTAGTGCATTATACCAGGGGTGCATGATGTCAGTATGTTACATTACTGGTGATTTTATCCTTGAATAGTGATTAAAGTGGTGTCTGCCAGGTTTATCCATTGTAACGTTAGTATTTTTCTCTTTGTAATTGATAATAGTCTTGGGGGGGGATTTAGAGACTGTGCTAATATCCTGTTTCTCCTTAAACTTTTGACCACTAATATTAGCATCTATTGGTGGATCTTGCCTGCAACAGTTATTACTATGGTATTTGCCTAATGGTCAGTTTAAATTTTTGTCGTTTTTCCTACATTTATTAGTAGGAACTTATTAATTAAATTCTTCTGTAAGGGAGAGCTATTCCTTCTCCTTTACTTTTTAATATGCTTTATTTTTAGAGCAGTTTTAGGTTAATAGGAAAATTATACAGAAAGTACAGAGCTTGTTTATTTGTTTCAGTATGAGTTTATGGATATTTATTTTATTTCATGAGCTATTTCCAACATTGTGATCATTTATTTTGTTGCTCAAATTGTTCCAATTTTGACCATTGGGAGTTTCTTCAGGTGAAATCTTGTGTTCTTTTAATATATCTCCATTCTTTTTCAAGTACTTTCTTGTTTTCTGGGACCAGAAGGCATTCCAATATTATCTTTTATTTCCCTGCCCAACCTTGGAATAAGCCTCTTCTCCGGAGAGTCCTGGTTCTTTTTTATTAAAAAAGAAAAAAAATTTTTTTTTTTTATTAGGCAATAATATTTAAAAACCAAGATCTGGGTGCTGAGTGTGCCTATTGCTACTGGCATATCATTGCTCCTAGGCTCTCTTAGCAGACAGAGGTCAGAAATATATGTATACAAACCCATTCGTGCACACACTAACACACTCATACACCTCTATTTCTTTATCTATCCATCTACCTACATATTTATATTTGAAACTATGATACCTCCACTTCAAGCCAACACCACAAGGTTCATTTTAGTCTTTTCCCTTTCCTTATTTATATTTTCTTCATCTGACAGTGAGAAACATGGTTCTCATTATCTTCAACATATTCATTTTTTTTTTTTTTCTGGTAGTTAATTTCTAACCCATACCTGTGAGAAACAGATTTGCTGTCTAGAGTACAGTTTTTGCGTACAGTTCTTTTTGTCTTAGCCTTAGAGTATCCAGCCAAGACAGTGGATGCTTTGGTTAGGTTTGTTCTTTTCTTTCCCACCCCTTTCAGTATGTTTATGTCAGATTTTAGGTGTTGCTGTTTGAATTCCACGTTACTCTTCACCCCCTCCCAATCTTATTTGTTTTTATTCAATTATTTCTGTGGTTCTAAGAGTTAAAGTTATAGAAAAGGGTTTATTCAGAGAAGCTTCACATCCTCCTCATACCTACCACCCCATTCCCATTCTCCTCTTTCTCCTTTTTCTCACACAACCCATGTAGGTAACCAGTCTCATTAGTTTCTGGTTTATCCTTCCTGTGTTTCTTTTGTACAGATGAGGAGACATGTATATTTTCTTTAATCTTACAGTTATCTTGCTTTTTAATTTTTTATTAATCTGATATGGTTCCATTCCATTGTGGCTTTAATTTGAATTTCTGGTATTACTAATGAGGTTGAACATTTTTTCATATGTTTATTGACCATTTGGGTTTCTTCTTCTGTGGTGTGGTTATATTTTTTGCCCATATTCTCTTAGATTTGTAGGAGTAATTTATGTATTATGAATACTAATTCTTTGTTAGTAATACTTGTTACAGATTTGGGAGGTTTTGTCTTTTTATTTATAATGTCTTTGATGAATAGAAGTTCTTATGTTTAACTTATCTATCCTTTGAACTTAAGAAATCCTCTACAAGGTCATAAAGATATTCTCCTCAACTTTCTTCCAAGAGTTTGAGTTTTGTCTTTTACATTTGAGTTTTTAATCCACCTGAAATTGTTTTTTATGTATAGGATAAGATCCAGTATACTTTGTATTCCATATGGATAACCAGTTCTTCCAGCACCATTCACTGAAGAGCCCATCCTTTTGCCATTGATCTGCAATCCAAACTTTATCAGAAATCCAGTTTCCATATGTACGTGGGTCTATTTCTGGGGTCTACCTCTGTGCCAAAACTGCTCTGTTTTATTTATATAGCTCTCTAATTATTAAGCTCTGGAAAGGCAAAGCTCACCTGCCTTTTCTTCTTAAGGACTATCTTGACTGTCTTGACTTTGTTCTGCTATATAAATTTTTAAAACATTTTTTAAAAGTTAAAAAAACTGAATTTTTCTTGGAATTACATTGACTTCTTAGATGAATTTGGAGAGATTTAATTTTAACTATATTTCATGATATAGCTCTAGTTAGGTCTTCTTTCATGTCATTAGGAAACCCTGGTGGTGTAGTGGTTAAGTGCTATGGCTGCTAACCAAAAGATCGGCAGTTTGAATCCACCAGGCGCTCCTTGGAAACTCTATGGGGCAGTTCTACTCTGTCCTATAGGGTCGCTATGAGTCGGAATCAACTTGATGGCAATGGGTTTGGGTTTTTTTTTTGTTTTAATATTTTCATCATTTTCTCCATAAAGGTCTTATGCACCTTTTGTCAGATTTATTCCTAGATATTTAATTTTTTTACGTTATGGTAAATGGTTTTTAAGATACATTTCTAACTGTCCACTGCTAGTGTATAGAAATGCAACTAATTTTTATAATTTTGGATCTAGTAACTTAACTAAACTCTTATTTGTATTATTGATTTATCCATGGATTATTTTGTTTTCTACACAGACATGGTATTAGTAAATGATGAGAGTTTTTTTTCTTACTTTACAGTTATAAGTGAAAAGAAAATCAGAATATATGTAGTTAGAAAATGTAAGCTTGTTAGCACAATATGCACAAGAAAAAATGCACACAAATATTAGCAGTAGCTTATTTTGGGTTAAGGATTTATAGATAAATTTTTCTTTTTTAATATATCTCTATACTTTCCAGTTTTTCCAAGATGAGTATCTATCATTTTCATAACAAGAAAAGAAACAAAACTTAAAAATAAAAGCAAGTCTAAAACAAAATTTTAAGGTAAGGATGATCTACTAAAAATGCCCCATTAACAAAAAACAAACCAGATGCCATCAAGTCGATTCTGACTCATAGCGACCAGTTAGAAAAGTCAATCAAGTACCTCTGATGTGCCTGGTCTTCGCCCAGCTTCACCACTGCAGAGCCAGCCGGACTCTGCTGCACAGTTATGGACTAATATACCACGTTATAGTTAAGAGAAAGACCTCTTGGATTCATGGAACGTTGTTTTCTCATTAAGGGCATGCATAGAATTGACCTGTCAGTGCATACAATCAGCCTTTATTTCATTTGTTTTGAAATATAATCAACTCTTAATTGTCTGTATGGTATATTTTTTTCTCCGTTAGGGATAACTTAGAGCTTTTCGTACTAGGATGCCCTTAACTCACACTGCTTACTTCCTAAGTGTAAATTTAGGAAATACAGACTAATTCTCAACTGGTACTGCTCTTCCCATTTTACAGATAAGGAAATGGAAACCCCAGAGACTAAATAAGCCCTCTTTCTATGCCTCTGCTCTCCTCCTCTAGCCTATGGTGCTTTGTCTCCGTCATGACGCTCATCAGAATTATCCATTTCTCTGTCATATGCTCCATAAGGTTAAGATCTTTGACCTGTTCCCTGTGTATTCCTAGGCCTAGCACAGTACACAACACATAGTAGATGCTCAATAAATAGCTACCGAATGTTGAATGAATTCTGAGGTAATCCCCTTTCCAAAAAATCACGATAACCTCCAAATTAAATATTTGATTGGTTGGTTTGAGGAATATTCACAACAAAATTTGCCTACATTTGGGTAGAAAATGAAAACAACCTCTGAGTAAAGGATACTAATGAAAAACGTTTGAAAGCGAAATTACCTTCTGTCTACCTGTTCAGGTACAATGAATTTTTCTAATATGTATCCTTTTTTTGGTACTATTTTTAGAACTATTAGTATTAATTACAGCATTTAGGCGCTAATGGCATATAGTTGTTAATCAAACCAGTTGTATATTAAAAGAAAATATAGAAATAACACCGAACAAACTAAATCAACACAATTCATAAAAATCTCTTAATTTTAATGGAGGATTCGGTATTTTAATTATCCCAACAATAGCTTCATGTGCCTAGAACTATTTTAGATGTTTGCATGTAAAAGTAACTTTATGATAGACAGAAATAGTGATACAGTACTGTTAACATTTTTTAGCATGTAGAATATATAGTAATCTTGGGTAGTTCATGTGATCTTATTGATTTAGTACATAAACCCAACATTCACGGAGGGCTTCTCATACTCTAGATACTGTGAAAGACTGTTGCTGTACAAAAATGAGGAAAATACTGCTTAAAAAGCTTTCAATCTATTGGTGGCATCTTTGGACATCACATTTTATTTTCATTTTTCTTACATTATTTTGCTGTTAAACTGTGGGGGAAGGAAATCTTATATGATTATATTAATTTGGCCATGGGCTGTAGCCCAAAGCTTAGTTTTTTTCCCAGTAGCCTATACTAGCTATTAGCAGCAGCACTTTCTATATATGTAGAATTTAGTTGGACAGAGGTCTCACATATTCAACTGCTGTCACAGAGTGTATCAGAATACTCCCTCTTGTCATTTGTATCAGGTATGGGGCCAGGGTGTGGGAGCTTTATAAAGAAAAGGACATGTTTTCTCAGAATGATGGTGGGCAACATGAAAAAGAAAAAAATATTTTCTCTGTTCATTTCTGTATCTGCTTAATACCCAGTATCTGTTGTTGCTGCACATGGGTTTGTCTCATTGATATATATGTATGTAAAAAGATAAACTCTTCTTTTCTTCTTGGCAGGTGTCCTTGTAGACTTGGGTCTGGAGGAAAATGGGTCAGCCCATCAGAGAGCGGAGAAATATGTTGTTCGTCTCGACAATGAGATTCAAACCAAGTTTGAAGTTTTTATGAGAAGGGTGAAACAGAACCCGTACACACTGTTTGTGCTAGTTCATGACAACTCCCATGTGGAACTAACGAGGTGATTGCCTCAGAGTGAGCAAATACAATATTTTTTCTACTGCAGTAATTGTTACATAATAAAATATTTAAAAGGTAAAGGTTTGAAAACCCAGGGACCCCAATATTTGACATCTTCTTACTGGTAACATTCTTACCCTTTCCTTACTCTCTCAACATTTAAAGACTGATTTAACATTGACTTATTTTGTCTATATTGTGAATGAAGTTAGAAATTTCTGATGAAAATACTGTCTTAAGAGCATTCTGGAACTCTTCTGCTTCAGAGAACGGGTGGTGATAGGAGGTTGAGGTTAATGAACTCCTGGAAGAGAGATTTGCTTTCCTTCTTATAAGCTTTCCTCCTCCCGGTTCTTTTCCTTTTCTTTTCCTTCTCTTCGTCTGCTCTTGCTCTTTCTCCTCTTCCTTGCATTTCTCTCTTCTCTCTTGCCTTTAATAGCAGTAGAGAAGCCACTTGAATGATCAGACTGCTTTAATTAGTAGATGGCCTGAGAGCAGATCTGAAACCTTCTCCAGTTTACCAGGTTAGACAAGAGAATGCCATATTTCTTCAGTAGGCTTATTAATGAAAGAACATTAAGTGTGGAAGGGCAGAGCCATTTTTGCTACTAGATAGAATTATAGTAATTATCTGGTAGCTAGTATCTTTGCTTTTACAGACTAAAAAGGCAAATAGTCTTCGAATATTACATATCATAGTTTGTCCTCACCATGTTGTCGTCATTGTTGCTAGGTGCTATTGAGTCAATTTTGACTCATGGAGACCCCATGTGACAGAGTAGAACTACCCAGTAGAGTTTTCTTGGCTGTAATCTTTACAGAAGTAGATTGCCATGTCTTCCTCCCATGGAGCTGGGTTAGGAGCTGTTTGTGCCACCAGCGCTCCTTCCTCACCATGTGGGGAAGGGTAAATTTTGGGATATCATAAAGCATTTATAGATTTTCTTTTCTGCAGGAGACATTGAGGTTAAGAATCTGTAAGTGTTTTGGGCTGTGGTGGAAATGTGAGAATTGCAAAAGCCCTTGTTTAGAAGCCAGAATGTGTTTGGTACCCCATAATCTGAAATCTAGCGCCATATTGTTGTTATGTGCCGTTGAGTCAGTTCTGACTCGTAGCAGCCCTATAGGACAGAGTAGAACTGGTTAACCAAAAATCAAACCCATTGCCATTGAATTGATTCTGACTTATGGCCACTCTATAGGACGGAGTAGAAGTGCCCCATAGGGTTTCCAAGGAGTGGCTGGTGGATTCAAACTGCTGACCTTTCAGTTAGCAGCCTGAACTCTTAACCACTGTGCCACCAGGGCTCTAGAACTGCCTAAAAAAAGAACTGCCTAGGTAGGTATAAATAAAATTTTGGATAACTCGTTAAATTTAGGGTAGAAAGGAAGGAGTAAGAAGTTCTTCTCAGTTATTGCTAATGTTCTCTGAGCAGAGGTAGCATTCTGACCTTACAGACCTCATCTTTGAAAGCTCTGGGTGCTATCTTTGTGATATCTCTGAGGATATGTACTGGGTCTCTGTGTACTTAATCACTTAGGGCATCAAGATCATTTCTTTGAGGAAGAAATGTGGGGATCTGAGGCTGCATGGCAACCTGGTACATCCAAATTGAGTGAAAAACTGAAAATGATCAGAGATCTGAAAATCTTGGTCATGGACGGACAGGGCGGATCTAGTGGTCTAAAGGGAGAAATGAGAGTGGTTTTACACAGTGGGGATCCCTTCCTGCTTTGGGCATCTCTGGGGTACAGATCACTATAACATGGTAAGCACCATGTTTTGATGGAGAAGCTCCCTCATTCTGGTGAGCTCTTCAAAGTAAAGTGGATCCTTCTCAATTATTTGGGAGTATAAAAAAAAAAAAAAAATTTTTTTTTTTTTTTTTTTATATCAAGGGTAAACTGAAAAGCAGGGGAAAATATCCCTGAAATGGGTAAGAAAGAGCCTAAATTTTTTCTCTTTCAGATAAAATTTCAGTTGTTCCTACTCCTGCTCCCAATGTCAAAGAGCTAGAAAAAGAAGAATTAAAGCAGTATGTCCATTTCAGTGTCTGCTTCTGCATCTAATTAGTTAAAATAGGAGCTAATAACTTGACTCTCAACATTTCTTCAGTGTCATTTCGGGCTCCTTGTCCCATGGTGAACCGAGTCATGGATTGGCTGATAGAGTCATTAATTGCAGAGAAGTCCTGGAAGCTTTCAACCTCCTGGTGCTCCAGGTGAGCTCCTTCCCGTACACTCTGCAGACCCAACAGTCCCGAGTCAGCTCTAACAATGAGGTTCACTGGATACAGCTGGACAGCACGGTGAGTCTCTCTTCTACTCTCTGATGCACAACCATGTTCTCGGTTCCCCCACGGGTAGAACCTCGTAACAAAATATGGTCATGGCTTTGTAAACTATAGCACAAGAGTGAAACAATATGACACCATGCTTCGTCTCCTAAGAGTTATTTATTTTTACTTATAATTATTTATAAGTATTTTAAGAGTAAAAACTTTTGAGTAATGTCATATATAAATTTATTAGGTGGTTCTTTTTAAAATTCTCGTGCACTTATAAAATTATTCATCCCATATAGTTTTTGCTTTTTTTTTTTTTTTAAACAAAATATATTGTCTGACATCATCATCAATAACCTGGATTATCTTTTTTTTTTTTTTTTGCCTTTGAATTATTACTGATTAAATTATGTTGATTAATTTCAATCTAAGACCAGAAACTTTTATTGTCCTCTTGGATGGATTCTTGTCATGTTTTAATCTTATTGACCTGTATCACTGTTAATTACTCTCCTGCTCCCACAGTAACTGGATTTTTCCTTTTAATCAGTTCTCATAATCTAATGTTGAAACAGGGGATGATGGTAGTGTTACTTTAAAGGCCTCAGTAAACAAACAAACAAAAAAACAAAGCTCATTGCCATCGAGTGGATTCCTACTCATAGCGACCTTATTGGGCAGAGTAGAACTGCCCCATACAGTTTCCAAAGACCTACTGGTGGATTCAAACTGCTGACCTTTTGGTTAGCAGCTATAGCACTTAACCACTACACCACCAGGATTTCCAAGGACTCAGTAGTAGCATTTAATGTATTGAGAACAACCATTTCAACATTGTACACACCCAGGTCTTTACATTTTTTGGCTCCAGCCTCCAATACTTGCAAATGTTTCCTACGACTTATAAACTGTATGCTAAATACACTACCAAACAAAAAGTTTCATAAAAAATAAAGATTAGTTGTTAAACAATGGATCTTTCATTTAAAAATATTGAACATATTGGATATTTTAAAATAAACATTTAACTAAAAGGCACTAGGAATGACTTACATAAGAATAATATTTGTTTATTTATCAACCCAGGGCATTGCATTCTGTTATGAAGTAGGTAAGGTGTCCCTTACTTTGAGAATTTTGTTCTTTCCAGCCAAGGCCATTGGATTACTTAGTTTCAGTACCAAAAAACCAAACCCATTGCTGTCAAGTCAATTCCGACTCATAGAAACCCTATAGGATAGGATAGGACTGTCCCATGGGGTTTCCAAGGAGCAGCTGGTGGATTCAAACTGCCAACCTTTTGGTTTGCAGCCATAGCTTACCATAGCACTTAACCACTGCACCACCAGGGCTCCCGTGGTGTAGTAGTTAAGAGGTTGGCTGCTGACCAAAAGGTCAGCAGTTTGAATCCACCAGCCAGTCCTTAGAAACCCTATGGGGCAGTTCTATCCTATCCTATAGGGTTGCTGTGAGTCGGAATCGACTTGATGGCAAGGGGTTGGTTCCATAGGCCCTCCCTTATAAGAACTATTTCAGTGTGTTCAGTATCACATATAGATTGCTTTGAGCATTTTCTTTATTGGTTTCTTCTCCATCCCAGCCCCATCTATTAATTGGGTGGTCAAGTTAGAGATGGGATCACAGAGGTTACCACAGTCTTTTAGACTCTAAAGTATACAGCTAGCCTCTGGCCCTACATTCCTGCTGGGTTGCTCCGACACAGAACGGGATTGCCAATACAACTAATGAAAGGAAAAACATTTTCTTCATCTAATGGGCAGTTCTCCTATTAAATGTTTCAAGTTGCAGTATATTGTGGAAACAGAAAAAAAGAGAACTATCCTAATTTACCATGTTTGTTCAGTCTTCTCCAGAAGGAATAGCACCAACAAAAGGAAGGACTCATAGCATCTGCAGTTTTTCTTCTCTCGATGTGAAGTGATAGAAAAACAGGCTTAAAATAACTTCCCTTGAAAGTCATTCTTATGGTTGTGGTTAATGTCCTAGGTATGATAATGGTATTGTGGTTATATTTTAAGAAGTTATTATCTTAGAGATATCTAGTGAAATATTTATGGATTAAAGATATAATATCTGGGATTTATCTAAAATAATTAGACATGGGGTATAATTAAAGTTAAAAAAAAAACATTCCTGTGAAGTTGAGATCAACATAGAAAAAGGAAAAACATTGAATCTAACTTAAAACAACTTTACACACAGGAGGTTATCCTGAAGCCAATGTCCTAAAAAGGGAGTAATTAGGAAAAACAAACCAATTCAACTTAAAAAATAATGAGTCCTTGTGGGCTTGTGTTAGATCTTTCAAAGAGCACACAGAGAAATTACAGTTTAGAGGAGAGAGCAATGTACATGTCTAAGTTATTATCCAAGGGAGAATAATGCCATTTAAAAACAAACCACAGTGCTCTGGGGGCTGAAATGAGGGAGAAGTTTGTTTGAGAGGACCAGGAAAGGCTCCACCGAGGAGACAGTACCAAGGATGGGCCTTGAGAAAGGAAGGACTGGGCAGACGAGATGGGGAGCCAGGACCTCCTGGCAGACGGAGGGCTAGAGTGGGGTCGCAGAGGAAGAACACAACACTTGGTAGGTTAAAAAAAAAAAACCTAGATATAGACACATGGAGGCTTCCAGTGCTAGGCTGATGAAGTTTACACTTATTATGCCGGCATTAATGATTTTTTTTTTTTTTTTGGCAGAAGTATAGTTTTATTAGAAGCCAGGGTGGTGTGAATAGTTAATGTGCTCAGAGGTGAACCAAAAGGCTAGAAGTTTGGGTTCCCTCAGAGGCACCCTGGAAGAAAGGCCTAATGGTACACATCTGAAAAATCACCCATTGAAAACCCTATGGAGCAGTTTTACTCTGGCATACATGGGGCTGCCATGAATCAGAATCAACTGAACAGCAACCGGTTGTGTGTGTGTGTGTAAAATTTCCTTTACTTTTTATATTAACAACGTAAATGTATGTCGTTGTTAGGTGCCCTGGAGTCTAGCCCAATTCATGGCAACTCTGTGTACAACGGAATGAAACGCTGCCTCCCCAGCCCTACGCCATCCTCACAATCCTTGCTGTGTTTGACCCCATTGTTGCAGCCACTGTGTCAGTCCATCTCATTGAGGGTCTTCCTCTTTTTTACTGACCCTCTACTTTACCAAGCATGATATCCTTCTCCAGGGACTGGTCCCCCCTGATAACATGTCCAAAGTATGTGAGACAAAGTCTCACCATCTTCGCTTCCAGCACTCTGGCTGTATTTTTCCAAGACAGACTTGTTCATTCTTCTGGCAGTCCATGGTATATTCAATATTCTTCTCCAACACCATAACTCAGAAACATCAATTCTTCTTCAGTCATCCTTATTCATTGTCCAGCTTTCATGTGCATATGAGGTGATTGAAAATATCATGGCTTGGGTCAGGCACACCTTACTCTTCAAGGTGATATCTTTGCTTTTTTAACACTTGAAAGAGGTCTTTTGCAGCAGATTTTCCCAATGCAATGTGTCATTTGATTTCTTCTTTGTGTCTTTGCTGCTTCCATGGGTGTTGATTGTGGATTCAAGTAAAATGAAATCCTTGACAACTTCAAACTTTTCTTCACTTATCATGATGTTGCTTATTGGTCCAGCTGTGAGGATTTTGTTTTCTTTATGTTGAGATGTAATCCATACTGCAGGCTGTAGTCTTTAATCTTCATCAGTAAGTACTTCAAGTCCTCATTTCAGCAAGCAAGGTTGTGTCATCTGCATATGGTAGGTCATTAATGAGTTTTCTACCAATCCTGATGCCACCACCTTCTTCACATAGTCCAGCTTCTCAGATTATTTGCTCAGCATACAGATTGAATAAGTATGGTGGAAGGGTATAACCCTGATGGACACCCGTCCTGATTTTGAACCACACAGTATCCTCTTGTTCTCTCCAAATGACCACCTCTTGGTGTATGTACAGGTTTCTCGTAAACTCAATTAAGTGTCCTGGAATTCCCATTCTTCTCAATGTTATCCATAATTTGTTATGATCCACACAGACCAATGGCTTTGCATAGTCAGTAAAACACAGGTAAACATCTTTCTGGTATTCTCTGCTTTCAGCCAAGATATCATCTGATATCAGGATCCCTCGTTCCATGTCCTCTCCTGAATCCAGCTTGAATTTCTGGCAGTTACCTGTTGATGTACTGCTGCAGCCATTTTTAAACTATCTCAACAAAATTTTGCTTGTGTGTGATATTAATAATATTGTTTGATAATTTCCGTATACTGTTGAATCTCCTTTGTTTGGAATGGGCACAAATATGCATCTCTTCCAGTTGGTTGGCATAGGCGAGTAAGCGCTTTCAGCATTGCATCCATTTGTTGAAACATCTCAATTGGCATTCCCTCAATTCCTGGAGCCTTGTTTTTTGCCAATGCCTTCAGTGCAGTTTGGACTTATTCCAGTATGATCAGCTCTTGGTCATGTGCTACCTATTGAAATGGCTGAATGCCGCTAAATTCTTTTTGGTACAGTGACCATCTTCTTGTGATGTTTCCTGTGTTGTTCATAGAATCCTTCAATATTGCAACTCAAGGCTTGGATTTTTTTTCTTTCATTTTTTCAGCTTGAGACATGCCGAGCATGTTCTTCTCTTTTGGTTTTATAACTGCAGGTCTTTGCAGATTGCGTTATAATACTTTGTCTTCTCAAGCTGCCCTTTGAAATCTTCTGTTCAGCTCTTTTACTTCATCATTTCCCATGTTCACTTTAGCTACTCTACATACAAGAGCAAGTTTCAGAGTCTCTTCTGACATTTATTTTGGTCTTTTCTTTCTTTTCTGACATTTTAATGACCTTTTGCTTTCTTCATGCACGATGTCCTTGATGTCATCCCACAACTCATCTGGTCTTTGGTAATTAGTGTTCAGCGTGTTAATCCGTTCTTGAGATGGTCTCTAAATTCAGGTGGGATGTACTCAAGGTTGTATTTTGACTCTCGCGGACTTGTTTTAATTTTCTTTGTCTTTAATCTCAGCTTGCATATGAGCAGTTGATGGTCTGTTCCACAGTCAGCCCCTGGCTTTATTCTAATTGATGATATTGAGCTTCTCCATCATGTCTTTCCACAGATGCAGTCAATTTGATTCCTATGTATACCATCTGACAAGGACCACATATATAGTAGCCATTTATTTTGTTGAAAAAGGTATTTGCAATGAAGAAGTTGTTGGTCTTGCAAAATTCTATCATGCAATCTCTGGCATTGTTTCTATCACCAAGGCGGTATTTTCCAGCTGCCAATCCTTCTTCTTTATTTCCAGCTTGCACATTCCAATCACCAGTAATTATCAATTTATCTTGATTGCATGTTTGATCAATTTCAGACTGCAGAAGTTGGTAAAAATCTTCAATTTCTTCAGCTTTGGCATTAGTAGTTGATGCATAAATTTGAATAATAGCTGTATTAACTGGTCTTCTTTGTATACTATTTTACTTCAAGATAGATCTTGAAATGTTCTTTTTGACAGTGAATGTGATGCTTTGCCTCTTCAGTTTGTCATTCCTGGCATAGTAGACCATATGATTATTCAATTCAGAATGGCCAATACCAGTCCATTTCAGCTCACTAATGCCTAGGATTAGAACTTTATACATTGCACTTCATTTTTGATGACACTCAATTTTCCTAGATTCATACTTGGTATATTCCACATTTGAATTATTAATGGATGTTTGCAACTGTTTTTTCCTCATTTTGAGTCACTGCCACATCAGCAAATGAAGGTTCTGAAAGCTTGACTCCATTCACGTCATTAAGGCAAACTCTACTTTGAGGAGGCAACTCTTCTCCAGTCTTGTTTTGAGTGTCTTCCAACCTGAGGGGCTCATCTTCTGGCGCTGTATCAGACAATGTTCTGCTGCTATTCATAAGGTCTTCACTGGCCAGTTTTTTCAGAAGTAGACTGCCAGGCCCTTCTTCCTAGTCTGTCCTAGTCTTGCAACTCTGCTGAAACCTGTCCACCATGGGTAACCCTGCTGGTATTTGAAATACTGGTTGTGTAGATTCCAGTATCACAGCAACACACAAGCTACCATAGTATGACAAAATGGTGATGTAAATGTATAACTTGATAAATTTTCACACCCATGCGATCAGCACCCATATTAAGAAATAGACCATTACCCATACCCCAGAAACCCTCTCATGTCCCTTCCAGGCACTCCCCCACCAGAGGGTAACCACTGTCCTGGCTTCTAAAACCATGGATTCGTTTTGCCCAGTTTTGAATTTTATATAATTGAAATCATGCGGTATACTCCTTTGTATCTGGCTTCTTTTGCTCAACATTAAGTTTGTGAGCTCGTATATTTTGTGTGAGTCATAAAACATTGGTTTTTATTGCTGTATATATGGTACATTATGGGGCCCCTCCACAATTCATTCTTTCATTGCGTGGCATCTTGATAGTCTCTAGTTTTAAGTGAAGTTAAAGAATACTGCTATTAACATTCTAGCATGTGTTTTTTGTAAACCCAGGTATGCCTTTATGTTGGGTGTACATGTAGGAGTGAAATTGCTGGGCCATGGGGTATGCACATGTTCAGCTTTAGTAGATATCACAAGGCTGCAGTTTAAGGCAAATGCATTACGTAGGCTAAATCAAAGGGATCAGAAGTAGAGAATTGAACCAGTTAGCTTTTCTGATAATTCAGTTTAGACTTAATGAGTATCTGAAGTGGGTAATGGTTCTGGCAATAAAAATGACAGGAGAAATGGTAAAATTTCTAAGATTTGTTTATTGGGGGAGAGGGAAGAATCAGAGATATTTGTGAGGTGATGCCTTTAAAAAAAAAAAACTTTAGTTGGGGAGAAAAAAGTCAAGCAGAAGATTGATTTGTAGAGGCAGATGAGACTGATTTTGAATGAGTTAAGACTGAGGTAAGCTCACCGTTGCAAATGTATAATTGGAGTTTGGATTTGGGCTTTGAGATGAAGATTTGGGATATTTTCTAAAAAAAAAAAAATCACCAAAGCAACTGGTGTAAATAAAATCACCGAAGAAAATAATGAAGAGAACTGCCGAGGTGCGGTGAGGCCAACAGCTTCCGTGTAAGGGTAGCTAGTCTGGCCTCAGGAGCCCTGGATGACCTTCCAGACAGGAGGTCGGTGGAGCAGAGGAGGGTTTGGCTGGAGGAGAGGGGAGACAGCAGAAAAAGAACAGGGAAGGCTGCGGGGCTAGGGATGCTGAGAGGCCAAGTACTTTTGGAGGGAGATTTTTTTTTATAAAGGGACATTCCCCCCTGCCCCCAAAAATGGTACCAAGACTGAGAAGGAATGTGGAGATCAAGTACCTACGAGATAAAGCTTTTCCAAATGATGGTGTGTGCACGGATCAGATGAGGAGGGAAACAGGGGAATGACGTTTTCCATCCTGAAATGACTTCTTTGACACAGTTACCCAGAACACAGCCAAGAACCCAGAAGGAAAGAAACAAGAAGGCTTCTAAGTTTCTTTCTTCTAAGTCTCTGCACTGAGTCTCCAGTATTTATAAGAACGTACCATGGTCCCTGCTTAAAGCCTGTGTCCTCTCAAATAAGACCCTATTCTAACAACAAACTCAACTGGTTTTTCAGGCCTCAAAAAAATTAAAAGCTGCAAGTTAAATACTAACGTTTTACTTTTTTTTATCGTATGAACCATATAAAGTCACATAATTGATTGCATTTCTCTCTTTAAGTGGGTTACTAAAAAGCTCAGGTTATGGAACTCCGGGCATGCATTTTCGGGAGTACTGACTTTATCCCTGGCCTGATCTAATTTCTCCTACCCTTGCCTTTTCTTTCTCTGATTGCCTAAGTTATTTTTATCTTATTACACTTTTGTTTTTTTTTTTAAAGCAGTCACTGGTGGTTCGGTGGTAGAATTCTTGCCTTCCATGCAGGGGATTCGGTGTCGCCATGAATTGGGAGCTGACTCAGTGTCAACTAACAACGACAACATACTTTTTAAAGCTGCTTTTAATCACGTTTGTGAAATGAGTTGGAGAGTGGTTAAAGATGTTGATACACAACAAATAACAGTGAGACTAAAATATTTAGGCAGTGTAGAGCACAAAGAAATTAATGTGAAAAATTAATGTAGAAAAGATGCCAGAAAACTACTTTTTAAGAAAAATACATGAACTGCAATGGCTTGTTTAATATTCTGGGGCTACTGAGTTTAGGCACAAGCAGCTTGTCACACATCTCAGACTCCACTGAGGACATCTTTGTGTCATATCCCAAAATAGTTTATTCATTTCCATAGTGATGATCGAGTCATCAAGAAGAGAGATGGATTAAATGCTGTGTATTCTGTTTAAGAAGACAGGTGCATACATTCCATTTTTTTTTTAAATTTTGTTCATAAAAGATAAGCTTTTATGAATTACCATCATTAAATCTGATGCCAGAAAAATTAAACTTTTCTGTAATAGAAGTTTTTGAGTTTGCCAGTCTGCACAGTTTTGTGTATATCGTATATATCAGTATAGAATGTTTCTTAGAGCCGGGAAAGCATGAGGGTTGATACTTTCTGACTTTTGTAATCATACCAGCCCTAAAAAATGCTACTCCTCGGAAAGTATATAGACAAAAGAAAAAGAAAACTGACCATCTGTATAGTTACCATCTACCTTAAGACACTATGTGAACCTTTCACTAGCCAGTTGCTGTTGCGTCAATTCCAACTCACGGCAGCCCCATGTGTGTCCCAGTAGAACTGTACTCCGGAGGGTTTTTGAGAAGATGGCCAGGAGTTTCTCCTGAGGTGCTTCTGGGTGGACTCAAACTACCCACCTTTGGTTAGTAGCATAGAGTGTTAACCATTTGCACCACCAGGTTCTCCCAACTAGTTACCACAGAAATGATTGTAGAGTTGGTACCAGGTTATATAACTAAACAGTTTTTCTTTACCTTCTAGGGTATAACATCTTACAGAGTGTTTTTCCCCCTAGAAAACAAGACACACTGCATGCTATCTTCACTGGGTTTTGTTCTGTCTTTTGAATCAGGAGGACATGGGCTGTGAGGAGAAGCTGTACTTTGGCTTAAATGAGTACAGCAAGTCTCTCCAGTGGGGGGTGACCAGTCCACTTCTGAGATGCGACGAGACTTTTGAAAAAATGGTGAACACGCTCTTGGAGAGGTAAATAAGAACTTTCCACCTTTTCTTTATCTGTTTTTGCATATCTAAAATAGCCAAAAACATTCTGTACCAGTGTCACGGGGAATTTGATAAAGCCCAGGCTATGCAAATGATACTTGCAAAGGCAGAATAAAAATAATCTTTTCCAAGATGACCTTTACTTATATGGGTTTTATATGATCATCCAAGATCAACAAAGGAACCAATAAAAACAAACTGAACCCATTGCCATCATGTCAATTCTGACTCATAGCGACCCTATAGGACAGAGTAGAACTACCCCATAGGGTTTCCAAGGCTGTAATCATTACAGAAGCAGACTGCCACACCTTTCTCCCATGGAGCAGCTGGTGGATTCAAACCACTGACCTTTTCAGTTAGCACCCATGTGCTTAACCACTGCACCACCAGGGCTCCTCAACAAAGGAAAATGGTGGCCAAAAATGGAACCTAGCACCGCTTTAAATAATCTGAATTGTTTCCCAATCATGCCTCACTGCTACCACCAGGAGCTTAAAAGGCTGAGAGGATTTTGCTTATTGAAGCCCATTCTCTGAGGTCTGGCCTTCCCCCACCATACACCCCAGACTTTTACACAATTCCCTCTTTTTTCCTCTGCCTATCACAGGAAGTGCCCTCAGATGACTCCATGAAAACTAAACTTTACAATGAGAGATTTGGAGTATAAACTGGAGAAAAGTAAGGAATAATCAGACAATTTAAGTGAGTTTAGCTCCTAAGGCCCCTCCTCCAGGCCCTGATCTCAAGGGTTAAGGATCATGACACTTCCATTTTCTCTGCCTTCTTTTTATTCCCCGGTTCTAGGTCACACTCTGGAAGCGTAACAGGTTTCCTCTCTGGTTTTGAATCACCGACTCAGAGGTTAGGTAGCGGCATTGGAATTTGCCCAACCTATTAGAGGTCCCTCCCTGCCCCTCCCCTCCACCAACTCCCACACACAATATTGTATATGTTTGGTCATCCAATGAGAGGAGCAATTGGGCTCTATTTTATAAAATACATTCTAATTTTTAGGAACTCAGTTCTTAAAACCCATACTGGCTCCAGTTGATCACAACCCATCTATTGAACAGCTTATAATTTTGCTGGAAATTGCTATGAGAAAGAAAAACAAGGACAGGTGAATGTATCCTATCTAGCAATACAATTCTGTGTCAGGAGAAGGAGCAGGCTTGGAGGAGGATTTTATACACCTTCCACTTTGTGATCAGATATAATCATCCTCCATTTTTGCAGAACGCTGATTTCACATAACAACTGGTCTTTGGAAACTAACCATGTCGATCAGTGAAAAAGAGGGTGTATTTTCCCAGCTGTTGGATTATTTTCAAAGCTTAACTGTGACATAAATGCTTTCAGAGCACATGTGATCTTAAATCTCCCAAATCACTCCATGAGTTTCCCCTTTACGTGTCACCCCCACCCCTCCCCTGCACCTGTTCCATCTCCAGCTTGGAACTTATCCTTCTTTACAGCAACATCACTCAGAGCTTCCTAAGTTGTATTTTAAAGGATAATCCCATTAACTTCTATTGCAATGTTTGTAATACTTATAAAACTACAATTACAGTCTAATGAAATGATAACAGATTGGGAAAATTATTCACTTTTAAATTCATAATTCTTTCAGAGAGTGAAATTAAAATGTCTGTATGTCAATGTATATCAAAGGTACCATTTATTCTAACTTTGGTTTTCCTCTGTGACCCAGCAAAAAACATTAAGGCTAAACATGAATCATCTGTGCTCAGTTCTCTCAAAGCCAGCCACTCCAGACTAATAATAGCAGCAATTTATTGAATACCTGAAGGGACTGCTCCAGGCCTGATTGAACCAAAAGATTTCTGTACTTTTCCTCTGTGTAGAAATCTTTGTGCAGTGTCTGTGCAATCCGTCAGGCAGTGGGGAGTCCGAGACTTGAACAAAATCTAGATCCAGCTCTGTCTCTGATCTTGGGCAAGTAACTGCATTTCAGCTCAGTCCCTGGACTTGTTTTTCTACTACAAGAAGATGGAGTGGTTAGAATACAGGGACTTAGATGCTCTAGAATACTAGAGAGCCATGTTATTCATCTGATGACCCTAATTGGTGTTTGACCCTGGGCTTTTCTGCGCAAGGCCTGCAGACTACTTGTCTCCCTTTAAATAGGATTATCAAAGTGGAACAAAGGTGAAGTCCCACATAAGACTCCTCAGCTGCTGGCTAGCTATATGTGCCACCAGCTGGCAACCAGAAAGGAAAGTTCACAGACTAAGACTCATTTTGCCTGACTCCACGAGAGGCTTAGCCAGCCTTGAGCCCGGGGCCTCACTTTGCCAGCACCCACTTTCTTGACTAGTTTTCCTTCATGCTTGCAAGTGAGGCCTCTTTGCCCATTTGTACTCACGTTGTTATGCTGCAGGCCTGGATTTCTGCAGAATGGCACATAAGAGAGACGTTTCTTTTCTACCTGCCCTGTAATTGTGAAAAATCGCCAATTTGAACAAAGTCCAGGCAAGTGGGAGAGTGGTGGTAGGGATGTTGGGATGAAGAGAGGCTGATTCTCTTCCCCTCCGGGGGCCTCCAGATTACTCTGGGAAGGGACCTGGGACAGGTGATTAGTAGATCATACCACAAGGGGGTGCTGTTTCTCCAGTCAGCTCCAAGTTTCCTCCAGCACCAAGAACATTTTATGGGAAGACAGTTATTGCTGTTTGTGGGGCTGACCCCGAATTAGCAATATTAATTACCCCTTTTGTGCTTGATACTCCTCAGACATTACATTGATGTCTCAGCTTCCTTCTTAAGTGTCAGAGAACTCCCCTGACAACGCCATGATTCTAACCCAATACCTTTCTGCTACACCAGTAAAACGATTCAGGGATTCTCCGTCGTGACTCTGTCACCAATTAGCCTGAAGAGGCCAGTGCTTTTTAAAATTTAATGCACATGTACAAGTCACCTGGGGATCTTGTTAAAATGCAGATTCTGATTCAGTTGCTTTTCTAACAAGCTCTCAGATGCTGCTGACACTGCTGGTCCACAGCCCACACTCCATGAAGCAAACATCACCAAACCATCTGTACACTCCTTTAACTTGCTGTACCTACCCTGATGGAGACCTGGTGACACAGCAGTTAAGTGTTTGGCTGCTAACTAAAAACCCAGCAGTTCGAATCCACCAGGCACTCCTTGAAAACCCTATGGAGCAGTTCTACTCTGTCCTATAGGCTTGTTATGAATTGGAATTGACTCGAAGGCAATGGGCTTCATATTTTTGTTTTTTACCTACCCTGACAGGTTATAACTCACATGCTTTGGAAGCCCAGCTTTTCCTTCTGGTAATGTGGGATTCAAGGTCATTATAGAGCTAAAGCCCCCACTGCGCGGTGACCCCTTCCCTCCGTGTTGATCTGCATTCTTACCGCACAGTCCTTGCTGTTGCCAGCTGGTCCTGCTGCCTGAGTGCTGGTCCCCTGTGTTCTGTCGAAGGTACCCCCGGCTGCACAGCATGGTGGTCCGCTGCTACCTTCTCATCCAGCAGTACTCGGAGGCTCTGATGGCTCTCACCACCATGGCGTCCCTCCGAGACCACAGCACCCCAGAGACACTCAGCATTATGGACGACCTCATCAGCTCCCCGGGAAAAAACAAGATTGGGAGGGGGCACATGCTCATCATCAGGGTGCCCTCGGTGCAGCTGGCGATGCTGGCCAAGGAGCGGCTGCAGGAGGTGCGGGACAAGCTGGGGCTGCAGTACCGCTTTGAGATCATCCTGGGGAGCCCGGCCTCTGAACTCAGCGTTGCAGCTCACTTCCTGGCACGATTAAAGGTTGGCAGTGGGTGGACATTTCTCCTTCAAGATACCATTTGTCTCTGTTATCTAGATGCCTGAGTTTAATAGATTTTTACACTTGTGTGAATCTGGTCTCCATGACAATCTCAAGACTAGACTAAGGGATGCAACCGCTTTCTTAATTGGAACCAGTTGCGGAGATTCTAGCCCGTCCCCTCTTTAGTACATGCATGCGGTTGGTCTTCAGTGCTCTCCAACTGCAGGTGCAAAAGTGACATGACCCAATTTGACCCCATGTTTACTGACCTTGTCCAAGATGCATCTAGCTCGTGGCCATCTGTTTTCTCAGAAAAAAGGTAAGCTGTTCCCTCAGACCTCTGTGGGATTCTCCTTTAAGTATTATTAATTCACTCGTTCTTTTCTATCCATCTAGCCTATCTATCAGCTCATTCTAGAGTCAGTATTTTGTTTTATCTTCAGTACTCAGGTAGAACAATCCCCAGCCCTCTTGCATGTGGATTGCTCAACAATTTGTTCTTTCTTTGGAGTTGCTGTGACCCTTAGCCCCAAGGCCTTGGTTAGACTGAGGCTCATCCAGGCCTCCAGTCTAGGCATTCAGGGCATGGTCCAGCCCCTCCCTGCTCCCTCTGCATGGCTGGTGACCACAGCTTCCACACACCCCTCCTGTTAAGCATGGACAGGGAGTACAATCCCTAAATCTACTGACCTCGCTCCGTGCCTTATGCCCAACTGAGTTTTGTTTTGTTTTTCTGGAGACTTTTATAATCTGTTATGTCCTAGCCATTAGAAAGCATCCAATAAAATATTAACAAATCTGTTGCCATCAAGTTGATTCTGACTCATATAGTGACCCTACAGGACAGAGTAGCACTGCCCCATAGAGTTTCCAAGGAGCATCTGGTGATCTGAACTGCTGACCTTTTGGTTAGCAGCTGTGCATCAGAACCGACTCGATGGCACCTAACTAATAAAATACTGGCTTACATCTAGGTATGGTACTGAGCTAGGTACCATATGTCTGAGGTAAACCAACGTGGTATCTGCATCCTGCACACTAATGAGCGAATTGGATTTTTAAAATTTAGTTCTGCAGAAATTTTATGAAAAGAAAGCATGTAGTCTTGGGGGGGGGGTGTTGCATTTTCCCTGTGGGCTGTAGTTTCTCATCTATAAAATGAGAGAATCAGACTGTGTGATCTCTTAGAGCTCTAACTTTGGGATTACAAGGTAGTGTTCATGAAGCATTTTGCAAATATAAACCTTTGTATTCTATTATATTATATTCGTATTATATTCTATTAGCTAGCCTAAACTGAATTACCTAAAATGCAAACAATGTCTTGCTCAGTAAATGAGAATAAATAAATTTGTCCAGAAAAGAAACTCTTATATTTAATGGATGTTTTAACATATTTCAAATATATATATATATGTGTGTGTTGATACATGTTCACAATTTTAAATTTTAGTCATAGATCACATTAGAGTGGAATTCTTAGGATAAATAACAAATACAAGTCCTGAAATCTTTCTCACAATATAACTCATCAGGATGAGACATAGGGCTTGGGATGATTTTAATAATGTTAATGGTTGAAGGAAGGAGCCTTAGTGGCACAGTAGGTAAGCACTTGGCTGCTAACCAAAAGGTCAGCAGTTAACCCACCAGCTGCTCTGTAGGAGAAAGATGTGGCATTCTACTTCCATAAAGATTACAGCCTTGGAAACCTTATGGGGCAGTTTTACTCTGTCCTATAGGAATAGACTGGACAGCAACAAACAATGGATGAAGAATTGGTAAAAACAAATAGTCACACGACTACTATGTGAAAGGAGCCTTTCTAAATGGATGCGAGGCTGCAGGGTCTTCTCTGAGTCACCACTCCCACTGATTAAGTTGCAGCTACTTAGAGAGTTTTAGGTCACTTGTTCAGACCCTTCAGAAGTGCCAGTCACTATGTCAGTATAAACAAAAAACCAGTTGCCCTAGTTGATTCCAACTCATGGCAACCCCATGTGTGTCAGAGTTGAACTGTGCTCCATGGGGTTTTAAATAGCTGGTGCTAAGTCATTTACCCCTCGGGCCATACTTCGAAAACCGCAGTCAAGCATGAGGTTCTTAACCTGGCTGCTAGCATATCAGAGTCACCTGTAGGGCTTTTAAAAGGTATTGGTCAGCAGTGCGAAGAGCGTGCCATAAATGAAGACCCAGACTTAGGTCCAAGGGGGTCTGAAGTAATCACCTTTCAAATCAGTTATATCTCATTTCTACGAGTAGTTGCCTTGAACCAGCTACACATAAAAAAAAAACATAAGACAGTAGTATATTCTCGAAACCACTGGGCCACATCCATCCATATTTTCATACTCTCTGTGTGGGAGTGAAAATATGAGATTCTCTTGGGATGTTCACATCCTAAGCTAGCTGCTGCCTTGCCAAATAGTCTGGTTCACCTGTTCATTTATAAATTACCAACCTCCTTTCCATTTTTGGGATGGTGTGGGTATGCCTTTTATTTCTAGTCTTGGGTAAAAGTTAAGCCTCTCTTTTCATTAGATTATCTCATTTTTGTTCTTACCGCAAACTATCCTGTTAGGTATTAATGGTTAACTTTTAAGTAATAACAATCACTTGAGAAGGATACATTTAAATCTAAGTTTTTCCAGAAAGCATGTGACACTCTCAGTAGATTTCCTTGGCCTTGAGTTCCATATTTCCTTGAACTCAGTGCCCTTCTGCAGTAAAATTATCCTGAGGACATGGTTGATATGTAGAAAAATTACAGCCATCATTCATCAGAAGTAGCAACGTGTTGGAAAAGCACTTTACAGTGCATTTTGCTAGCTCTGATTGACCAAGAGTAAAAGTGAGATTTGCTTAATAATGTCTTTAAAATAAATCTTCTTGTGCAGTAAAATATAGTATCTGTTATCCCATCGTTATAACCTGACCTCATTGTTATTGGTGGAATCATGATCTATGGATAGTTTCTGGAAGTTAAAATACATTAAGGGAGAATTCAAACATCAAGCATATCAGAGTGTAATATGAAAGCTCTAAGTAATAGGACTCCTGTTTCCAGAATTGTTGACCTTAAACCATGGTTCCCTTTGATGTGAAAATATGTGGAAAGTTAAATTTTTGTAAAGAACCTTTCTCCTAGTTTTTTAAATCTTTCTGACAAGTTGAGTTTTCAAGATCGACATTGCATTTATTCAAAAATACACATCACTCTTTTAACTCAGTACTGAAGTCACTCCTGAGGTTCACCCTTCAGCCAAAGATTAGACAGGCCCATAAAACAAAATGAGACTAAATGGACACAGCAGCCCAGGGGCACGGACAAGAAGGAAGGAGGAGACAGGAAAGCTGGTAATAGGGAACCCAAGGTCGAGAAGGGGAGAGTGTTGACACATCGTGGGGTTGGCAACTAGTGTCACAAAACAATTTGTGTATTGTTTAATGATAAACTAATTTGCTGTGTAGACTTTCGTATAAAGCATAAAAAAATACACATACACATGCACACATAGAAATGGATGCTTAATGGATTCTCTGTGAAACCATGAACTAATTGAATTAGTGTTCTAAATAAGGGGCAGTTGGTTTTTGAATTCAGATTTGGTTATATTTTTAGGCTTCCTGAGAGAGACTCTTTGGAATAATTACTTGAGTTGTGTCATAGTCATCTAGTGCTGCTATAACAGAAATATCACAAGTGGATGGCTTTAACAAAGAGAAATTCAGGGCGTCAGCTTCATGGGGAAGGCTTTCTCTCTGTGTCGGCTCTGGCGGAAGGTCCTCCTCATCAATCTTCCTCTGGACTAGGACCTTCTTCTTACAGGAACCCTGGGTCCAAAGGACGTGCTTTGCTCCAGTGCTTCTTTCTTGGTGGTATGAGGTCCCCAACTCTCTGCTTGCTTCCCTTTCCTTTTATCTCTTATAAGAGGTAGTGCAGGCCACATCCCAGGGAAACTCCCTTTACATTGGCTCAGGGATGTGACCTGAGCAAGGGTATTATGTCCCACCCTAATCCTCTTTAACCACAGGCAGAGGTTATGATTTATAACATGCAGGAAAATCACAAAATACACAAAATCGCAAAATAACATATAGGACAACCACACAATACTGGGAATCATGGCCTAACAAGTTGGCACATATTTTGGGGGGACACAATTCAATTCATGACATTCCACCCTTTCACCCCCTAAAATTCATGTCCTTGTCACATGTAAAACATATTCAACTCATCAAATTATATTAAAAGTCTTAACTCCAAGTCCAAAAAACAAAAATTCTTCTTCATCTGTGAAATCTAGAATACAAGTTATCTGCTTCCAAAGTACAATGGCAGACCAGGCACAAGCCAGACATTTCCATTACAAATAGGAGAAATTGGAGGGAAAGAAGGCATAAGAGACTCCGAGCAAATCAGCAGGACATGTTTACATTAGCCCTCAAGGCTTTGAAAATAATCCTGTGTTCTCTGAGACCATTTATACAATGGCCCTGCCCTCCAGACTCTAGGTATTGGCCACACTCTCTGGATTCTGAGTGGAGGTCCCTCGGCTGTGAGCTCCAGTTCTGCCTTCCAGGCCCACTGGAATGGCAACTTTGCTCCCTTGGCTTTAGGTGCACCATTCTCTTAGTCCATCTGAGTGGCAACTTCACCTTTAGAAACACCAGAGGCCGTGGCTCCACCCTTTGAAACCCCAGAGGTCGTGGCCATACCTTTTGAGACTGAAGCAGCTCAGCCCTCAGGCCTCACACCTGCATCTGTCCTGCTGGGACAAGTGTTCCAAAGCTCAGTAGCTCCACTGATAAGTGCCTGGAGGTACCCCACTCCACCAGGAAGCCTCCTGCGCACAGGCACTTACATCTCTCACTCTGTGAGTCAGCTCCAGTGCTGTCTGGCTCTGGTCTCCTGGTTCTGCTGGTGCCAGTCCTCTGCTGCTCTTTCTCACTACCTGTGCCTTCTCTAGTGTTCACAGATCTCCTCACTGCCTTCTGAGTCTTTTATCCATTCACAGTTTCAAAACTGCTTCTACGTTTTAGGTATCTGTTACAGCAGCACCCCATTCTTGGTACCAAATTCTGTTTTAGTTATCTAGTGCTGCTATAGTAGAAATACCACAAGTGAATGGCTTTAACAAAGAGAAATTTATTTTCTCAGAGTCTAGTAGGCGAGAAGTCCAAATTCAGGGTGTTAGCTCCAGGGGAAGGCTCTCTCTCTCTTTCAGCTCTGGAGGAAGGTCCTCCTCATCAATCTTCCCCTGGACTAAGAGCTTCTCCTCACAGGAACCCTGGGTACAAAGGACACACTCTGCTCCTGGTGCTTCTTTTTTGGTGGTATGAGGGCCCCAACTCTCTGCTTGCTTCCCTTTCCTTTTATCTTATAAGAGGGAGGGCAGGCCACATCGCAGGGAAACTTGCTTTACATTGGCTCAGGGATGTGACCTGAGCAAGGGTGTTACATCCCACCCTAACCCTCTTTAACCGCAGGAAGAGGTTATGATTTATCACATGTAGGAAAATCACAAAATGGAGGACAACCACACAATACTGGGAATCATGGCCTCACAAGTTGACCCATTTTTGGAAGACACAATTCATGACAAGTCGGTTAACCATTTTTAAAGTCAATAAAGGGAGTCATTAGGGGTGGCTAACTTTCATGATTTTCTTGGTGAAAATGTCAGTTTTGATGGAGTTTTGAGATTCTTTTCCGAGTCATTCACAACTGAAGCTGTCTTTTCCAGTCAGTCAGTCCCAGGAGTGCGTCAATTGTGTGAAGAGTATATTTAGAGCTTGAGTCAGGTAGTTTATTCAGGAATCTATAAGGTATGTATCACTGGCAGAGTATTTCACATTGTACGTTTCTTTGGCCTACATGGCTAATGCATGATGTATACCCAGATATCCTATTTTATCCTAAAGTGATAAAAACTACAGGCCGCATTCTTCTAGAAGGGGTTTGTGTATGATTTTTAGTAACAGTTAAACATATGTATCACTTAGTGGGGAAACCCTGGCGGCATAGTGGTTAAGTGCTATGGCTGCTAACCAAGAGGTCGGCAGTTCAAATCCACCAGGTGCTCCTTGGAAACTCTATGGGGCAGTTCTGCTCTGTCCTATAGGGTCGCTATGGGTCGGAATCGACTCAATGGCAGTGGGTTTGGTTTTGGTTTATCGCTTAGGGGAATTCATTTGGAAACAGCTGGGTCTAAAATGTGGCCCTAGAAGACCTTTACAAAGGTGGAAACTTAAAGGGTTTTAATTTTATCCTCTGGGTCTCTTTGTACAGACTTGGAGAGGAAACGAACAAGAAGAGTGGGTCCCTCGGACATATCAAGATTTAGAAGGTCTACCATGTATCGTGATTTTAACTGGCAAAGATCCTCTTGGAGAAACCTTTCCCAGGTACCATTTGAATACTTAGTTCTCACTTTTCATTAGTTGTTCTACTGAGCTGATGGTAAAGCTTAGCTGATGCTTAACCATTTTGTTTGTTCAATAAGTGATGAGAACTATTTTATGCAGGGATATAAGAAATGTTGTTAGTTGCCGTTGAGTCGGTTCTGACTCATGGAGACCCTGTGCGTCACAGAGAGCTGCTCCATAGGATTTTCAAGGCTGTGACCTTTCAGAAGCAGATCACCAAGCCTGTCTTCTGAGGTGCCTCTGGGTGGGTTTGAACCTCCAACCTGTCAGCTACTAGTATAGCTTTTAACCATTTGTGCCACCCAAGGACTCCATGTAGCCTTCCTTGATTCTTCTTTTGACCTTCCAGAGATCACCCAGCAATTTTGGGATGGAAGACCTCCACATTTGAGAAATATCTGTGCAGGGCCCCCAGAAAGGAAGAGAGGAAAAGCAACTGCCCCAAACCAGAATTTCTTTCTGATGAAGTGTCTTGTCATTGTTAATCCACTGCCCAAACCCCTCGAGACTCTAAGGCCCACGGTTCGGAAGGCAACAGCAGCAATAGTAGTAGCGTTGACTGAGCGCTTACTGTGTGCCTGACAGCGTCTTAAATGCCCTGCTGCGTGTACCATATCATCCATTCTCACAATGACCGGATGATCCAGCCACTGCTATTCTATTTTATACCTGGAGGAAGAGAAGCACAGACAGGTTAAGTGACTCGCCCGAGGTCAAAACAGCTAGGAAGTGGCAGAGCTAAGGTATGAATCAAGGATCATCTGGCACTGAAACCCATGATTTTAACTGCTACGTGATACACCCAGATATCCAGGTAAACGAACACTTTGTGGAAAGCCAGATGGGATCACCAGAAACATTCTACTTTTGTACAGGTCTTTGAAGTACTGTGATCTCCGCTTAATCGACTCAAGCTATTTAACTCGCACGGCCTTGGAGCAGGAGGTGGGTCTGGCGTGCTGCTATGTCTCAAAAGAGGTCATCCGGGGGCCTGCGGTTGCTCTGGACCTTAGTGGTAAGGAGCAGGAGAGAGCCACTGTCAGTGAGAATGACTCAGATGAGCTGCTGATCGACTTGGAGCGGCCCCAGAGCAACAGCAGTGCCGTTACAGGAACCTCAGGTCAGTACTTTCTTTCTCTTTCAAGAGACAAAGGGACAGGAAGGTGGGTAGGGAGGGATAAGGAAGCCAGAGGCGTTTACTGAGACACACCAAGGCTTCAGAGTAGCCTTCAGTGACTCAGACATCCTCTCCAGGCCTCAGTTCCCCAGGAAAGATACTTGGAAATCATGACTGTTTAACACTCACAAGACAGTTCTCTTTAAGCATTTATGGAGCTTGGGAATGGGCTAAATAGCTTAAATAAACTTTATCAACCCAGCCTGCACCATTTTCCTAGTCTTTACCGCCCTTAAGCATGTCATGGTAATTACGCATCTGATATTTTCTTCTAGGTCCTAAAGCTGTAAATGTGTGCTATTTAGCTTAGTTCCGGACACAAAATGTTTGTTTGAATGAATGAGTGACTTTTCTAAATACTTAATGGCAAGTATTTATGAACTGAAGACTGCTCTAGGGCCACTAGTTGATTGTATAGGTCCACTGGGCTCACAAAACCCCGAGCACACACCTACAGCCTGGGCACTCACTGCCCAAGTGCTCAGGCTTGTGGACGCCAAAGGTCAGGACTGTGAGGGGAAGGCAGTTCTCATACAAGATGCACAGACACAAAAGTCCAATGAACAGTGGAGTAATTTGGTTTTCACACCCTCCAGTTGATGGCTGTTCATTCAGGATCTCCACAAGGTTGGGACTGACCTACATACCAATTGGGAAGCACCAATGTGAGCTCAGAGAGGACCTTCAGAATGTAGTGAGCTTTGGTTTGTCCTCAAACCTAAAAGTGGCTGATCTATTGGAACCCGTTGTGGTCGAGTGGATTCCGACTCATAGTGACCCTACAGGACAGAGTAGAATGGCCCATAGGGTTTCCAAGGAGTGGCTGGTGGATTCAAACTGCCAACCTTTTCTTTAGCAGCTGAGCTCTAAATCACTAGGCCACCAGGGCTATTTGGGGTAGACCATATTTGAAGTTGATTGACCAAATGTGCAGAGCTACTGTGGGGAGAGCAACGCCTCAGGTGGAGTAGACTTCCCTCCCCTTCACCTGAAGACAGCCTCACCCTGACTTGGAGGCTCACGGAGAGACGACTACAGCCTGGGAAACTTACCCACTGCCGCAAGTGAGTGCCATTGAGCAGGACTTGAATATGGAAGCTGTATTGGTCAGGGTCCTGGTTTGAATCAGCTGGCATATTCAAAGGAGGTAACTTAAGGAGAGTTTAATAAAGGGACTACTACAGAGACATGAGCAGGATTCAGGAAAGGAGTGCGGTCTACTTAACCACAGGGGGCCCTGACTACCTGAAGCAGCAGGGGGAGGGAGGGTTGCTGGGACCCAGGGAAGGGGTCTGGCACAGGGTTTCTGCAGCTGCTCTCCCAGCCGGCCTTTCCCTCCTTCCGCGGGAGGTGCCAGGAGCCCGGGAGGGGCACACCTTAGCTTTGGTAACAGGGTGGGTGTGGGCTCGGCTCTGTCCCTCCTCGTCCAGGTTCCATCATGGAGAACGGGGTGAGCTCCTCCAGCACGGCGGACAAGTCCCAGAAGCAGCCCGTGACGCCCAGCTTCCAGAGCCCAGCCACCAGCGTGGGGCTGGACGAAGGGGTCTCCGCCCGCACCCTGGCGGCCGGAGAGACGCTGAAACAGGAGTGCGATTCCCTGGGCCCCCCCATGGCCAGCAGCACCACCTCCAAGCCTTCGTCATCGTCCTCCGGACACCGGACCCTCCCGTGGCCCGGACAGCCCGTCAGAGGCTGCAGGAGCCTGCAGTCGGCCCTGCCGCCCATCGTAATCTTGTCCAAAGCGGCCTACAGCCTCCTGGGCCCGCAGAAGGGCGGGAAGCTGCCGGCCTCCTCAGCCCTACTGCCCCACGCCGACGTGGCCTGGGTGAGCGCGGTGCGGCCGCTCCTGCACAAGGAGATGAGCAGTGAGGAGCAGTCCCTCTACTACCGGCAGTGGACCGCTGCCCGGCAGCACCACGCAGACTTCAGCAACCAGCCCGACGCTGCCTCCGGCGCCCGGAGCGTCCACCCACGGCGCCTGCTGCTGACCGGGCCCCCCCAGGTAGGGAGGGCCAGGCTGGGCATTGTCCGCGGCTAGGACTGGCCCAGATTCCCCAAGAAGGGGAGACCCCCGGCGGTGGGGTGGGCGCGACCCATTCAGGCCGCTGAAGGCAGGAGGAGATGCGGGAAAGCCAAGGTGTGAAACCTCTTTTTTCCTTCTCTTCCTCACCCCTCCCCAATTAAAAATATTTCCATCAGGTGGGAAAGACTGGCTCCTATTTACAGTTCCTTAGGATCCTCTTCCGCATGCTCATCAGGCTGCTGGAGGTGGACGTGTATGACGAGGAGGAGATCAACGCCGGTGAGTGCTGGAGCTGATGGAGGGCCAGGGCACTCAAACACCGACTCCGCAGGCCTTTTGCTGTCTGGGGTTTTTCATACAGCACCTACCGTCCAGAATTCTTGTGAGGGTTAAAGGCAGTGTGCCCAGCAAATCGTTCTAAGTAAACTGTGGCTGTTTTTTAGCTCCTTGAGATCAGGAATGGAGTATCTGACTTGGTTTGGATTCCCACTCCCCACAGTGCCCAGCCAGGCCTGGGGCAAAGGGGCATTTTATAAAGGCTTGTTAGGTTAATTACCTAGATGCTCAAACCCTGGTGAAACTCGATTTTGTGGTGGTCTACTGCTTAAGAGTCCAGGGCATAGTTTTATTCTGGATGCTAGGCCCTTGTTGGTTAGCCAAGTGTGCCTCCTGTTTTAACCATGGGCTCTGATTGAAGGCATAGGATTATCTTCATGTCATAATGAAGTGAAAATTTCTGAGTAGAACAGAATACTGCCGCTGTGCTGTGGGGACTAGTTTCAACTTCAGATCATTTCCAACCACCCTCCTCCAGTTCGCCCCATCCCGGCCTATTGCTTCCCAGCTGTTAACTCTTAGAGATTAGATGCCATTCTGCAGCCTGGAGACTACAGTGGGCATAAGGAGGAGTCAGCCAACAGTACTGTGATTAAGAGCAGTGTGGCCTCAAAACTATTTGACTCTCCTGGAGGAGAAACTGTGGGGAGGAGGGAGAGGGGATCAGGTAGAAGTTCTTCTCAAGCCCCTCAAAAGTGAGCCTAGAATAGGAAAAGCTCTTGTGTCTTCTCCAGCAAATTAGCCTTGGAGATCTCACCTCACTAGTTTTTCGTAAATAGTTAAACCAATTCTGTGACTAGCTCAAGGGACTAGGTTTAGTCCAGAGCAAGACTAGGTAAAATTAGTCATGGTTGATCATTTCACTATGGCTTCCAGCTCTATTCCCATTCCTCAGTAATGCACATCCATGATTTCTCTCTCATACACTCACTCTCTCTCACACAGACACACACCCCCCCACACACACTCATTATCATCATCAGCCTACCCACATCTCCTTGCTTGTGTCTAGAGCTGTGCAGGATCCCCAGGCGCACCACAGAGGTGAACCAGAGCTCCAGGTTGGCCTCTAAGCAAGCTGGGCCTCCTGGACCAGGAGGGCAAAGCCAGAGCCAACTAGACAAGAAGCAAGGGAGCTTCCAGTCCTGTCAGCCTTTCCACCATGCTCCTGGGAACCACCAAAGAACGATGCCTTTACTTTTATACTCAGACCATGCTGCAGTGATCTTGGATCTTAATCTCTGCTGCTGAGCTGTGAGAGAGGTCTCCCCACAGCCAATCTAAGAGCCTGGCCTTTGTAGTGAGAAGCTTTTAGTCTGGATTTATTTTTTCTCCCTATTTTAGTGTTGGTGAATGCAGTGCTGTACTTCTTCCAAGACAGATTTGTTCATTCTTTCGGCAGTCCATGGTATATTCAATATTCTTCGCCAACACCATAATTCAGAGCCATTAATTCTTCGGTCTTTCTTATTGCCCAGCTTTCACATGCGTATAAGGTGATTGAAAACACCTTGGCTTGGGTCAGGCGCACCTTAGTCCTTAAAGTGAATACTTGCTTTTTAGCACTTCAGAGAGGTCTTTTGCAGATTTACCCAATGCAATGCATTGTTTGATTTCTTGCCTGCCACTTACATGGGCATTGATTGTGGAGTCAAGTAAAATGAAATCCTTGACAACCTCAATCTTTTCTCCATTTATCATGATGTTGCTTATCGGTCTAGTTGTGAGGATCTTTGTTTCCTTTATGTTGCGGTGTGATCCATACAGAAGCCTGTAGTCTGTGATTTTCATCAGTAAGTGCTTCAAGTCCTCTCCACTTTCAGCAAGCAAGGTTGTGTCATCTACAAATCACAGGTTGTTAATGAGTCTTCCTCCAATCCTGATACCCCCTTCTTCTTCACATAATTCAGCTTCTTGGATTATTTGCTCAGCATACAGATTGAATAGGTATGGTGAAAGGATACAGCCCTGATGCACACCTTTCCTGACTTTCAACCACACAGTATCTCCTTGTTATGTCTGAATGACTGCCTCTTGGTCTATGTACAGGTTTCACATGTGCACAACTAAGTGCTCACTCATCTATGCCAAGAAATTTGGAAGACAGCTACCTGGCCAGCTGACTGGAAGAGATCCATACTTATGCCTATTTCAAAGAAAGGTGATCCAACCAAATGCGGAAATTATTGAACAATATCATTAATATCACATGCAAGTTAAATATTGCTGAAGATCATTCAAAAGCAGCTGCAGCAGTACATCGACACGGAACGGCCAGAAATTCAAGCCAGATTCAGAAGAGGGCATGGAATGAGGGATATCACTGCTGATGTCAGACAGATCCTGGCTGAAAGCAGAGAGTACCAGAAAGATGTTTACCTGTTTTATCAAATATGCAAAGGCATTTGACTGTGTGAATCATAACAAATTAGGGATAACATTGCAAAGAATGGGAATTCCAGAACTACCATATGACCCAGCAGTTCCACTCCTAGGAATATACCCAAGGGACTTGAAAACAATGACACAAACAGACATACACCAGTGTTCACTGCAGCAGCATTCACAACAGCCAAAAGGTGGGAACAACCTAAATGCCCATCAACAGGTGAACGGATAAACAAACTGTGGTGCACACATGCGACGGCATACTGCTCAGCCAGAAGGAAAAATGAAGTCTTGATATGCGCTGCAGCATGAATGGAGCTTAAAGACAGTATGCGGGGTGAAATAAGTCAGTCACAAAAGGACAAATATGACCTTACTTACATAAAAAGACAAGAACAGGCAAATGTATAGGGTCCAAAGTTTATTAGTGATTACCAGGGGCAGGAAGGAAGGGGAAAGGGGAGGGCGTTATTGCTTAGCGAACACTGAGCTTATGGTGATAGAGAATTTTCACTGATTAAGGGTAATGGTCGCATGGCCAATTAATGTAATTGATGGCAGTTTTATACACCCATAAAAAGTTGAATTGGCAAAAATTGTGTGATAGATATACTTATGGCAAAAAGAACAGCTGCTGAGGCTGCTTATGTACGACCAAACTCCTCATGGGATTTGATTTCTTGGTTTGGAGGCTTAGGGTCATGGTTTCATGGGACATCCCAGTTAATTGGCCTAATATGTTTAGTGCTTCTGTTCTACCTTCTATTTCACTGCATAGTGCCTGGGATCCAAAAGCTGGAAAGTATCTATCCAAGGTACAATAATTGGAGAGTCAGGAATAGGAGGAGGAAATGGAATATATGGCTAATTGCCTCCATGAACAACTGCCTCCTTTGCCATGAGACCAGAAGAACTGGATGGTGCCCTGCTATCATTACGGACTGTTTTGATGAAAGATTCTATAGAAGATCCTGATCAAAAGGGAAAATGCAGAACATAATTTCAAATTCTCACAGAATCCATAATTTTTAGAGCCATTGAGGCTGGATGAGCCCCATAACTATTGTTCTGAGATAATCTTTAAACCTTAAACCAAACACATCCTCTGGAGTCTTCTTTAAACCAAACAATAACCCGTTGCTCTTAAGTTGATGCCACCTCATAGTGACCTTATAGGACAGAGTAGAACTGCACATAGAGTTTCCAAAGCTGTAATCTTTATGGAAGTAGACTGCTATATCTTTCTTCTGCAAAGCGGTTGGGGGGTTCAAACTACTGACCTTTTGGTTAACAGCCCAGCTGAGCTCTTAACTACTGTCACCAACTAAAATGAAACCTGTTGCCATTGAGTCAATTTCGACTCATGGGTGACCCCGCAAGGACAAAGTAGAACTGCCCCAAAGAGTTTTCAAGGAGTGGCTGGTAGATTTGAACTGCCGACCTTTTTGTTAGCACCCAAACGCTTAACCACTTTGCCAGCAGCACTCCTCAAACAGTAGTTTAGCTTAATTAGTAAAGAACATCTGTCATGAGCATTATGCTCTTTTAAAAGCTATCTATATAGGATCAAATTGACAACAGCAACTCAAAAGATTAAACGGGAAACTTAGGGGGCAGTGAGCTTATGTTAATGGGGGAGGATGGGAGTGGCTGCACAGCTCAAAGAATGAAACCAATGTCACTGAATTGTACGTGTAGAAATTGTTGAATTGGTGAATGTTCTGCTGTGCATATTCTCAACAACAGCAAAAAACAAAATTAAAAAAAAAAAAAAAGGCAAAGGGAGACTTGTAAAGCAAGATGGTACACTCCTGGCTTTTAAGGTAAAGGAAGGGGCTGAGAACTGCAAGGACTGCAGCTCTAGAAACTGGAAAAGGCAAGGAAATGGCTTCTCCCGCAGAGCCTCTGGAGAGAGCGTGGCCCTGCTGACATCTTGATTTCAGCCCAGTGAAACAAATTTTGGACTTCTGACCTCCAGAACTGTAAGAGAATAAATGTGTTTTGTTTTAAGCAAAAAACAAACAGACTCCACTACTAAAACTCTAAGACGATATAGAAAATCCAAAATTAAACAAGCTTCTAAGAAAAGGTGGCAAGGGAGACTTGGTGGATCTCAAAAGTGGCAATCTGTGAGCTGGGTCTGCAGAGAGGAAGCCTGGGTGCCAGTCAGGCAAGATTTCCTCTCACCATGGCTCTGAAGTTGCCAGAATTCTGGTTCCTTCTGCCCCGGGTCAGGAGAGCTCATTTTTCAGAAGTGCCTTCGTCCACTCACTCTGGGCCTTAGGCTTCATGCCTTTTCCTCCCTGACACTTGGGAGGGAGGGAGAGAGGGAGGGAAGTCTGACTGCACCCTGCATTTTTTTCTCATCCTAGATCAGAGTGAAAGCAGCGAAGTCAGCCAGTCAGCAGGAGAGCCCTGGCCTGACATCGAGAGCTTCAGTAAAATGCCTTTTGACGTCAGTGTGCATGATCCCAAGTACGGTTCCATGAGCCTGGTATACACAGAAAAGCTGGCAGGAGTCAAACAAGGTCAGTGCAAGTGGAGCCAGGCTGTACTCCTCCGAAGGTCAAGGTCAAGGGAAACCTAAATCAGAGCGGAGGCCCAGGGCAGTTTTATCTTTGGGAGCAGTTTAAGTCAGTCTCTATTTTCTCTCTTCGCTCTCCCTCTTACACACGTGCTCATCATCGTTTAATTTCCATTATCTGCCCCTCAGGGCATAAATTATAGAACCCTTGAAAAAGCCCTTTTGGGGAGTAGGGAACTTTTCTTCCTAGGCATAAATGCTTTACGCGGGATATTTTTTTTGACCCTTTATACACGGAAGCAGAGCCCCAGTGTCACGGTAGTTAAGAACTTGGCTGCTAACGAAAAGGTTGGCAGTTCGAATCCATTAGCTGCTCCTTGGAAACCCTGTGGGGCAGTTCTACTCTGTCCTATAGGGTTGCTATGCATCTTGATGGCAATGGATTTGGTTGTTGGTTTTTGTTTGTTTGTTTGTTTGTTTGTGTTTGTGTTTTTGTTTATACACAGAAGCAATAAAGGAATCCAAAGTTGAGGAGCCCAGGAAACGAGAAACGGTGTCCATGATGTTGACAAAATATGCAGCCTACAACACCTTCCACCACTGTGAGCAGTGCCACCAGTACATGGACTTCACTGCTGCCTCCCAGGTACAGCCCCTCACCTGGCCTGGGGCCTCTGCGACCCAAACGGACACTCTGTGTAAGGGAGAAGTGGAAGGGTGAAAAGGCCTAGGTAAAAAACAACTTTTTTTTTATTAATAATCTTTATTGTGCTTTAAGTGAAAGTTTACAAATCAAGTCAGTCTCTCACACAACAACCCATATACACCTTGCTACACACTCTTAATTACTCTCCCCCAATGAGACAGCCCACTCTCTCCCTCCACTCCCTTTTCGTGTCCATTTTGCCAGCTTCTAACCCCCTCCACCCTCTCATCTCCCCTCCAGGCAGGAGATGCCAACATAGTCATTGGTGTCCACCTGTTCCAAGAAGCTCACTCCTCACCAGCATCCCTCTCCAACCCACTGTCCAGTCCAGTCCATGTCTGAAGAGTTGGCTTCGGGAATGGTTCCTGTCCTGGGCCACCAGAGGGTCTGGGGGCCATGACCACCGGGGTCCTTCTAGTCTCAGTCAGACCATTAAGTCTGGTCTTTTTATGAGAATTTGGGGTCTGCATCCCACTGCTCTCCTGCTCCCTCAGGGGTTCTCTGTTGTGTTCCCTGTCAGGGCAGTAATCGGTTGTAGCCGGGCACCATCTAGTTCTTCTGGTCTCAGGATGATGTAGTCTCTGGTTCATGTGGCCCTTTCTGTCCCTTGGGCTCGTAATCACCTTAAAAATAACTCTTTAGAGAGGAAGCCATTCATCAGTGACTGAAATGCATGAAGCAATGATTAAAAGGGCTTTGGGCTTGTTCCATTAGGGGGAGGAGCAATAGGGAGGGCGCTGGCTTTGTTTTTGCATCCTAAATTAGTTTACCTGAATGGCTGCATGTGTCACACCTAGGTTAGAAAGTAGCTGAGATGTTTCTCTGCAATCCTGAAATAACTGAATGTTATGGTATATGAAGTGAAAGCATCTCTTTTCCCCTTCAGTTTGTTGACTAAAATGACAAATCAGTGGAGTGTGCCCTTTGAGTTATGAATCTAATAAGTCTGTTGATTTGCACAGACCTAGTTACAGTGAAACCTTTGAGAGCCGGAACTCGCCGGAACTGTCTTATTTTTCCGGGACTTGCAAGTTTTCCACCTTTGGCAGGATGCAGCCTTAACACTTTCTCTATTGTTCTCTATTAGTGGAAAATACTCGAGTTTTTCTTCTCTGACTGGTTTCCGCCTTACACAGGTTCCAGTTTTCACAGGTTTTACTGTATGTTCGTACCGCAGCTTGGGAAGGTTCTGACCAGTGGATATACAGAGGAGTAGATGTTTTATGCAGGGAGAGCTGAATGTGAGCCAATACCAATAGTATGTGGCTTCTTTCTGGTCAGCACATCTTTAAGCGCAAAAGATATATGAGTCAGAATTGACTCAATGGCAATGGGTTTTTTTGTTTTCCTTTTAAAATCCAGTGCCTATTTGGGGCATAAGTTGTTTTTCCCCTATTTATCTTCTTGATTTTATTACTTAGCTTGGAACATCTAGAAACAACTCTTCCTTCTTCTTATAGTCCATGCTGACTGGACTTCTCCCAAACCTGTTTCTACTCTCAGGACCAGGGCTACACCCTTCCTTTTCCCACCTCTCACTCCAGAATACAAATGGGTGTTGTTGTCATTGTTAGGTGCCGTCAAGTCAGTTCCGGCTCATAGCAACCCCATGCACAACAGAACAAAACACTGCCTGTTCCTGTGCCGTCCTCACAATTGTTGTTATGCTTGAGACCATTGTTGCAGCCACTGTGTCAATCCATCTCGTTGAGGATCTTCCTCCTTTTCACTGACCCTCTATCTTACCAAGCATGATGTCCTTCTCCAAGGACTGATCCCTCTGATAACATGTCCAAAGTAGGTGAGCCATAGTCTCACCATCCTTGCTTCTAAGGAGCATTCTGGCCACACTTCTTCCAAGACAGACTTGTTTGTTCTTTTGGCAGCCCATGGTGTACTCAGTATTCATCACCGACACCACAATTCAGAGGCATCAGTCCCTCTTCGGTCCTCCTTATCCACTGTCCAGCTTTCTCATGCGTATAGGGCGACTGAAAACACCATGGCTTGGGTCAGGTGCACCTTAGTCCTCAGGGTGACATCTTTTCCTTTTCAACACTTTAAAGAGGACTTTTGCAGCCGATTTGCCCAATGCAATGTGTCTTTTGATTTCTTGACTGCTGCTTCCATGGGGTTGATTGTGGATCCAAGTAAAATGAAATCCTTGACAACCTCAGTGTTTTCTCCGTTCATCGTGATGATGCTGATTGGTCCAGTTGTGAGGATTTTTGTTTTCTTATGTTGAAGTGTAATCCATACTGAAGGCTGTGGGCTTTGATCTTCATCACTTTCAAGTCTTCTTCAAGTTCTGCAAGCAAGGTTGTGTCATCTGCATAAACCAGGTTGTTAATGAGTCTCCCTCCAATCCTGATGCCCGGTTCTTTTTCATATAGTCCAGCTTCTCGGATTATTTGCTCAGCATACAGATTGAATAGGTATGGTGAAAGAATACAACCCTGCGGCACACCTTTCCTGACTTTAAATCATATGGTATCCCCTTGTTCTGTTCGAACAGCTGCCTGTTGATCCATGGAGATTCCTCCGAAATGTTATTTATAATTTGTTATGATCCACACAGTCGAATGCCTTAGCATAGTCAATAAAACACAGGTAAACATCTTTCTGGTATTCTGTGCACTCAGCCAGGATCCATCTGAAATCGGCAGTGATATCGCTTGTTCCACGTCCTCTTCTAAATCTGGCTTGAATTTCAGCCAGTTCCTTGTCAATATACTGCTGTAGCCACTTTTGAATGATCTTCAGCAAAATTTTGCTTGCATGTGATATTTATTAATGATGTTTTTTGATAATTTCCACATTTGGTTGGATCACCTTTCTTGGGAATAAGCATAAATATGGATCTCTTCCAGTCAGTTGGCTAGGGAGCTGTCTTCCAAATTTCTTGGCATAGACGAGTGAGCACTTCCAGCGCTGCATCTGTTTGTTGAAACATCTCAATTGGTATTCCATCAATTCCTTGAGCCTTGTTTTTCTCCAGTGCCTTCAATGCAGCTTGGACTTCTTCCTTCAGTACCATGGGTTCCTGATCCTCTTGAAATGGCTAAACGTCAACCAATTCTTTTTGGTATAATGACTCTATGTATTTCTTCCATCTTCTTCTGATGCTTCCTGTGTCGTTTAATATTTTCCCCGTAGAAGCCTTAAGTATTGCAATTCAAAGCTTGAATTTTTTCAGCAGTTCTTTCAAGCTTGAGAAGTGCTTGAGGGTGTTATTCCCTTTTTGGTTTTCTATCTCCAGCTGTTTGCACATGTCATCAATAATACTTTACTTTGTCTTCTCCAGCTGCCCTCTGAAATCTTTTGTTCAGCTCTTCATCATTTTTTCCTTTTGCTTTAGCGACTCGACATTCAAGGCCAAGGTTCAGAGTTTCTTCTGACATCCATTTAAGTCTTTTCTTTCTCGCCTGTCTTATTAATGACCTCTTGCTTTCTTCATGTATAATGTCCTTGATGTCATTCCATAAATCTTCTGGTCCCGGTCATTGGTGTTCAATGCCTCAAATCTATTCTTGAGATGGTCTCTAAATTCAGGTGGGATATACTCGAGTCATACTTTGGATCTCATGGACTTGTTCTAATTTATTTCAGTTTCAACTTGAACTTGCATATGAGTAATTGATGGTCAGATCTGCAGTTGGCCCCTAGCCTTGTTCTGACTGATGATATTGGGCTTTTCCATCATCTCTTTCCACAGCTGTACTCGATTTGTTTCCTGTGTATTCCATCTGGCGAGGTCCATGTGTATAAAAAAAAAAAAAAAAATAGTCACCGTTTATGTTGGTGAAAAAAGGTATTTGCAGTGAAGAAGTCGCTGGTCTTGCAAAATTCAGTCATGTGTTCTCCGGCATCATTTCTATCACTAAGGCCATATTTTCCAACTACCAATCCTTCTTCTTTGTTTCCAGCATTCACATTCCAGTCTCCAGTAATTATCAATGCATCCTGACTGCATGTTTGATCAATTTCAGACTGCATAAGTTGGTAAAAAATATTCACTTTCTTCATCTTTGGCCTTAGTAGTTGGTGTGTAAATTTGGATAATAATTGCATTAGCTGGTCTTTCTTGTAGGCATATAGATACCATCCTATCACTGACACTGTTGTACTTTCAGGACAGATCTTGAAATGTCCTTTTTGATGAATGCAACGACATTCCTCTTCAAGCTGTCATTCTCAGCATAGTAAACCATATGATTGTCCGATTCAAAATGACCAGTACCAGTCCACTTCAGCTCAGTAATGCCTAGGATATCGATCTTTATGCACCCGTTTCATTTTTAATGATTTCCAATTTTCCTAGATTCATACTTCATACTTCCAGTTTCTGATTATTAATGGATGTTTGTAGCTATTTCTCCTCATTTTAAGTCTTGCCACATCAGCAAATGAAGGTCCTGAAAGCTTGACTCCATTCACATCATTAAGGTTGACTCTGCTTTGAGGAGGCAGCTCTTCTCCAGTTGTCTTTTGAGTGCCTTCCAAACTGCGGGGCTCATCTTCTGGCACTATATCAGACAGTGTTCTGCTGCTAAGGTTTTCACTGGCTAATTCTTTTCAGAAGCAGACCACCAAGTCCTTTCTCGTCTGTCTTAGTCTGGAAGCTCAGCTGAATCTGTCCGCCATGGGTGGCCCTGCTGGTATTTGAAAACTGGTGGCATAGCTTCCAGCACCATAGCAACACACAAGTCCCCACGGTACCACAAACTGACAAACATGTGGGGGAAATGGGTGCTAAAGGGATATACTGAAACACTGGATTGAATCATTCTGCCCTCCTAAGACAAGTCACCTTTTATATCCCATTTGTTTTCTCAGTCTTACTGAAACCTTTTGGTAGGCTCGTTCCAAATCAGCTCATAATGCTTTACAAAATATTTAAGATTCAAGTTTCCTGGTCAGAAAGTCATAGGATTTTAGGAAATATTCTTTTAAAACCCCTCTATTTACACAGTTTCTGTGTGATTACAGTACTAACCCATAGCCATTGAGTCAATTCCAACTTATAGCGACCCTACAGGACACAGTAGAACTGCCCTATGGAGTTTCCAAAGAGTGCCTGGTAAATTCGAACTGCCAACATTTGGTTAGCGGCCATAGTACTTAACCACTATGCCACCAGGGTTTCCACAATTACAGACTAAGTAATTTCCCCACTTGTGAAGCAGAATGCACTAGAATTTAAAGGAAAAATCACATTATAAGTCTTCCATAAGATATATTTAGGTTAAAGCTTTTGGGATACCCACCTACATCCTAGTCGCTGCTCATAAGATGTTAAGTTTTCGTTAACGCAAATGTCTGCATTGTAAACCATATAAAGACTTAGCGTATAATATTCACTGAGATAGGTTACTGACAGAGCATGTGAACTTCCCCGCAACTTTATATTTGACTTAAACCAAAAAACCGAACCCACTGCTGTCGAGCTGATTCCGACTCTTAGTGACCCTATAGGACAGAGTAGAACTGCCCCATAGAGTTTCCAAGGAGCGCCTGGCGGATTCGACCTGCCAACCTCTTAGCTAAGAGCTGTAGCACTTAACCACTACGCCATCAAGGTTTCCATATTTGACTTAGATGAGTGAAATGGTGTTTCCCTGAAGCCAGGGTTCTGGGCTAAATGACTGTTCAGACCTTTTCAGTTTCCCCTGTCACCAGGCAAGAGGGGCCACACAGGCATTTCAATGCCCATCCTAATATTTTATTTAGAAAAAAATTTTTTTTTTTTTTTTATTCAGAAAGATGGTATTCAATTCATTTGACCTGACCCAAATATAACAAAAGTGTTGGACTCCTACAACTGGTGGCCCTTGGGAATGTTTACACAGCAGGACATCCCATATGTACATTTGACCTCTGCATAAGCCTGAGCAGTATGGTTCTGAAAAAGTCAGGAATGCCCAGCCAGTGCCAAGCAACCATGGGGACAGCCCCGTGGAGAGGTTCTGTGGGACAGGGTGGTTTCCTCTCATGTCAGCAGCAGCTACCGAAAGATGAAATGTTTGCCTCCAGCCCTCTGGATGTTGCTCTCACAGCTATAAGGTCTGGTGACATTTATAAGTTCATGTTGGTTTGCCTCTTTATAACCTCGAGGAATAGCCTGGAAGTCTGGGAAACCATGAGCTGACACTCTTTTCTTCTTTGCAAATGTAGATGTCTGATTCCACCCTACATGCGTTCACGTTCTCCTCCTCTATGCTGGGAGAAGAGGTTCAGCTCTACTTCATCATTCCCAAATCCAAAGAGAGTCATTTTGTCTTCAGCAAGCAGGGCAAACACCTGGAGAGCATGCGGCTGCCCCTGGTTTCAGACAAGGTGGGTGATGGGGTCTGGACACAGGACTGACAGGCATCAGGCCCTGGACCAAATTCTCTAAGTGTCTTCTAAGGGTTTGAATTTCCCTTTTTAGTCTTTGGTTTTCTTTTTTTGTTTTTGTTTTTCTTTCAGCAGAATTTGAATGCAGTCAAGAGCCCTATTTTCACTCCTTCCAGTGGTCGCCATGAGCATGGACTCCTAAACCTTTTCCACGCCATGGAGGGCACCAGCCACCTTCACCTTCTGGTGGTCAAAGAATATGAGATGCCTCTGTACCGCAAGTACTGGCCCAACCACATCATGCTGGTGCTTCCCGGCATGTTCAATAATGCAGGCGTGGGTAAGGGGGGCCCCCAGGGGTGGGGAGAAGGGCTGAGAAGATAAACTGAGCTCCCCTACCCTGGCACAGAAATTTCAAAGGTCCCCTGCCTCTGAAAACTATCCTGTCATCCCGGCCAAAGGTCTTTTGGCTCCTCTTTGAGTTTTATTTTTCATCTTATCTGCACTTTCTTAAGAGTTTTTAATTTCTGAGGACTGAAGTTACTGGCGGAATTGAGCACCCAGTGTCGGTTGCAAATGTCAGTGGGCTGAACACTCTGGTGGCAGGAATATAAGGGAGAAACTGGTCTGAGGGGGGAAGGCAGTCAGAGTTCACTAGCACAGGAGGGGGTGTCGTCTCTAATCTTAAAGGCACCTGGCAAGTTCCAAGGGCTGCTATAAAAGCCAAAACCAAACCCACTGCCGTAGAGTTGATTCTGACTATAGTGATCCTATAGGACAGAGCAGAACTGCTCCATAGGGTTTCCAAAGAGCAAGCTGCTGACCTTTTTGGTTAACAGCCAAACTCTTAACCACTGTGCCAGCAGGGCTCTGGCCAGTAAGATGCATCACTACTGCCTATGGCAGTCATGTTAAAGGTGCCTGTAAGAAGTCTTTCCTGTTTTCCCCATAGGGTCTCAGGGCAACGGCTGATTTCTCAAATGGGGAAATGGTTGCTGAGTATAATGACAGCACTGTGGGGAGGCAATAGAGATGTCTAGAACTACTCAGGGTAGAAACCGCTAATGAAACCAGTGTTTTAGAACTATATTGTTCTGGTCACTTCTTGAATTATAATTTTTCCCATCAGCTTCTGTGGGTGTCTAACAGTGGAGAGAGATCTGAGGTGCTGAAGAACAAGAGCTGCTAATTCACACTTCAGAGGGAGGCCATAACAACATCCAGCCTAGAGCTGGGGTCGAGTGCAGATGAGACTAAATAGATGCTGCATCTACGCTTTGCTTCTCTCCAGGGTCTTAAGTTTTCTCACTTTCCTTAGAGACTCTATAGGACAGAGTAGAACTGCCCCACAGGGGTTCCAAGGGTATAAATCTTTACAGAAACAGACTGCCACATCTTCTTCCTGTTGAGCAGCTGGTGGTTTTGAACCTCCGACCTTTCAGTTAGTGGCCAAGTGCTTAACCACTGAGCCTCCAGGACTCCTTCTTCTTTGTCTCTGTGACTTTTTTTTCTAATTTTACTTCAGATAAAACTAGTTTCTCATTGAACAGCTAGTACACATATCATTTTATGACATTGGTTAACAACCCCACGGCATATCAACACTCTCTTCTCTACCTTGGGTTCCCTATTATTAGCTTTCCTGTCCCCTCCTGCCTTCTAGTCCTTGCCCCTGGGCTGGTATGCCCCGTTAGCCTTGTTTTGTTTTATTGGGCCTGCCTAATCTTTGGCTGAAGGGTGAACCTCGAGTGACTTCATTACTGAGCTAAAAGGGTATCGGGGAGCCATACTCTCGGGGTTTCTCCAGTCTCTGTCAGACCAGTAAGTCTGGTCTTTTTTTTTTGTGAATTAGAATTTTGTTCTACATTTTTCTCCAGCTCTGTCTGGGACCCTCTATCCTGTCAGAACAGTCAGTGGTGGTAGCCAGGCACCATCTAGTTGTGCTAGACTCAGTCTGGTGGAGGCTGTGGTAGATGTGGTCTATTAGTCCTTTGGACTAATCTTTCCCTTGTGTCTTCAGTTTTCTTCATTCTCCCTTGTTGTATCTTAGATGGCCAATCATAGGCTTTTAAGACTGCAGACACTACTCACCAAAGTAGAATACAGAACATTTTCTTTATAAGCTATGTTATGCCAATTGAGCTAGATGTTCTGCGAGACCATGGTCCCCACAGTCCTCAGCCCAGCAATTCGGTCCCTCAGGGAGTCTGGATATGTCTACGGAGCTACCATGACCTTGCCTTATACAAGCTGTACTGTGTTACCCTTCAAAATTACCACTTATCTATTGTCTATTTAATAGTGTTTTTCCATCCCTACGCCTCCCTTCCCTCGTAACCATCAAAGCTTGTTTCTTTGTGTAAACCTTTCCATGTGTTTTTACAATAGTGGTCTCATACAGTATTTGTCTTTTGGGGATCGATGTATTTCACTCAGCATAATGCCCTCCAGATTCATCCATGTTAGGAGACGCTTCACAGATGCATCGTTCTTCTTTATTGTTGCATAGGACTCCATTGTGTGTATGTACATAGTTTATCCAGTCATCTGTTGATGGGCATCTAGGTTGTTTCCATCGTTTTGCTATTGTGAACACTGCTGCAATGAACATGGGTGTGCATATGTCTATTCATCTGACGGCTCTTATTTCTCTAGGATATATTCCTAGGAGTGGGATTACTGGATCATATGGTATTTCTATTTCTAGCTTTCAAAGGAAGTGCCATATCATTTTTCCAAAATGGTTGTATCACTTTGCATTCCCACCAGTGGTGCTTAAGAGTTCCAGTCTCCCTCAAGCCTCTCCAACATGTGTTATTTTCTGTTTTTTTTTTTTTTTTATTTGTGCCAGTAATGCCGGGGTGAGATGGTATCTCATTGCAGTTTTAATTTGCATTTCCCTAATGGCTAGTAATCACGAGCATTTCCTCATGTGTCTGTTGGCCTCTTGAATGTCTTCTTTGGTGAAGGGTCTGTTCATTTCCTTTGCCCATTTTTTAACTGGATTATTTTTTGTTGTAGACGTGTTGGATTTTCTTGTAAATTTTAGAGATCAGACCTTTGTCTGATTTGTAATAGCCAAAAGTTTTTCCCAGTCTGTAAGTTCTCTTTCTACTCTTTTGGTGAAGTCTTCTGATGAACTTCAGTGTTTAATTTTTAGAAGATCGCAGTTATCTAGCTTATCTTCTGGAGCTTGTGTGTTGTTGGTTATGGTTTGTATCCTGTTAATGCCATGTATTAGGGCCTCTAGCTTTGTGTTTTTTCTTCTATAAACTTTATAGTTTTTGGCTTTATATTTAGGTCTTTGATCCATTTTGAGTTAGTTTTTGTGTATGGTGTGAGATATGGGTCCCGTTTCATTTTTTTGCAGACGGACATTCAGTCTTGCAAGCACTGTGTGTTAAAAAAAGACTGTCTTTTCCTCATTTGATGGACTTTGGGCCCTCTTTATGACCAATAAGAGGAAGTTTCTTCATCCTAGATTTGACCAAATTTGTCTAGTGCTAGTTTTGTCATTGTTGCAATAATTTAGGGAGAGTAAAGCCAACATATATGCAGCCAATGAGATAAATGCAAACTATAACACATGTACTCTTGGGTTTTCCTAAGTCTAAATATTACCCTTGATTTATTGAGACTGTTTTCCTGGCTCCTGCATAGACTCAATAGCTCTTTTTAGCCTCTTCATTATCATCTCCATTTTGTTTCATTTTAGGGTGGCCCATTCCTAAAATTTGGCTAATATGTGGTCGTCTTAAAGATTGCTAACACTTATTGAGTGCTTACTGTGTGCTAGTCACTGTTCTGAGCACTTTAAGCAACAGCCCTATAAGACAGATGATTGTTATCAACTCCTGCCAGATGGGGAAGCCAAGGCACAGGGACATTACTTGCTTAGGCAGCCTGGATCCAGTCTGTGCTCTTATACCATACTGGACCTTGCAAAAAGCAGATCTAGGTAAAGGGAGCCAGTTTCTAGAATCTTTTCCAGAGAAGACACTACTGCCAATTTCCTAAAGTCTAAAGCAAAGGAGGAAACCCTGGTGGCATAGTGGTTAAATGCTACAGCTGCTAACCAAGAGGTCAGCAGTTCGAATCCACTAGGCACTCCTTGGAAACTCAATCGGGCAGGTCTACTCTGTCCTATAGGGTTGCTATGAGTCAGAATCAACTCAATGGCAGTGGGTTTGGTTTTTGGTAAAGCAGAGGAAGGATCAGTGGAGATGGCATACCCACTTAGCCCCATCCACTCCCAAATGCAGGACATGTGAGTGACTGCCTCCAGGACTGAGAGAGCCTCTTGTCACAGCTTTAAGCAACAAAGCAGTAATATGCTTTTCCTGTGTGTGGTATCCTTTGTTGTATCAGGGAAACTGGATTCTTGCAGTACTCCCTGCATCATCAAAGACATCTCTGGTTTCTGGCCCCTCACCAGACTTTCTCAGTTGAATCTCTGGTGATTGGCTCCAGAAATTCACATTTAAACACATGTCCCCAGTGATCCTTATCTGCACTGAGGTTTGAGAGCCACAGCTCTAAGCCTTCAGTTGACTCCTGCAGTGTGATCTCCACGACTCACTTGCCTCTGGAGAGAATGTGGGCTGTTGGTGGAGCCTGGGCCAAACCTGGGGCCATGGTCCTGTTGCCTTCCAGGTGCCGCCAGGTTCCTCATCAAGGAGCTGTCCTATCACAACCTGGAACTGGAGCGGAACCGCCTCGAAGAGCTGGGAGTTAAACGCCAGTGTGTCTGGCCTTTCATCGTTGTGATGGATGATTCCTGTGTCCTATGGAATATTCATAGTGTTCAAGAGCAGACAAGGTAGTGGTACTTCCAGAGCAGTTCTGGGGGAGATATGACTCAATGCTGTAGAGAAAAAGATACTTCTCTTAGCTCCAGCTAAGTATAGCTTTCCAGAGGGTACCAGTCTTCCATGGGACCACCCTTACTAGTACATTTTCTGGTGCCTTAGGAATTGTTCAGACATTCAGTATAACTTCAGATCCCCTGGACCATTTCTGCATCATGGTTTTGGTTAGCTATAGAAACGTTTACCTAAAGACACTGGCTTATTTGGAAAAAGCACTGACATCTCAATCAGGAGACCTGTTCTAGCCTCCTGCCCTGCGTCTTAACTGTCTGAGTGAAAAGGGAAAGTCAGTTCATGTCTGTCTCAGTTCCATCACCTGTAAAATTATGGTTGGGCCAGAATCAGAGGCTCTCATCCTGGGACAGCGCTGCCCTCCTAGGAGGCATTTGGGGATGTCACAATGCTAGGGGCTGGGGGGAGAGCCCCTGGGAACCAGGGAATGCTAAACATGGTAAATTCCTACACAATGAAGAATGGCCCTCAAAATGTCAGCGGCACCCCCAATTGGAATGCTGTGCCAGATGATATCCAGGCCCCTAGTGTGATTTTGTGTCCTCGTTTCTACTGTGGATTTGAAGCTGGTGAAGTTTCAAATATTCTTTATTATACCATAATTCCCAGAACCAGGGCATATACTTCTGTACTTCTGTCCTCTCTTCGGTAACTCCAAGTTCATTATTCACTTTGAAACATGGGCTGGATTTCTTGTTCTGCCTTAAGTTGATAAGCCCCAGCCCTAAAAGGTACCTTCCTTAAGTTTGCAGTGACAGGCAGCAGTGAAAACTGGACTTGACATACATGTCCATTTCAGGCCGGTACAGAGAAATCAGCTTATGTCTTTTACAGATATTAGTACTGTACACTGAAAGTAGCAGTGTTGGCCCTTCCTAAACACTTCTCTCTTCAGTAATATTTATTGACATCTTACATAACCTAACTTTCTCTTTCACAGCCCGTCCATGGAAACAGGAGTTTCCAGTAAGAATGTGTCCTTGAAGAGTGTTTTGCAGCATATTGAAGCCACACCAAAAATCTCCCACTACGCAATACTGGGCATACAGAAGTGGAGCAGCAAGCTGAATTCTCAGAGCCTAAAGGCTCCCTTCTCTAGGTGCCATGTGCATGACTTCATTCTCCTCAACATAGACTTGACCCAGAATGTGCAGTATGACTTCAACAGGTAAGTCCTACCTAATGGACACAAGTAATTCTGGTATCCACTGATTTTATTCAGTCACATCTTAGCCTTTGACTGTACTAAGTATCAAAACGAAAAAGGTATGGGTCCCATTTGTTCATACTGTCAAATTGACAGACTTTCTTTTCAAGAGAGTTAAAGCCTGTGCGGGAGGTACACTTTGTCTCTTCTAATGTGAAACAACCTTGGCATTGTTTCTCATTATTTCTGTTCATCTCTAGCGTGTGCAGTGTTACTTCTATGTGTCTTTAATTGAAAAGCTAAGAAATTCTTTATATGGACAAGGAAAAAGGGGGGAATCACAAGCGCGAAAGCATCCCTTCATCACCCTTCAAACTGACCTAGACCTTTAAGAATAGGGGGTCACAAAGTAACATGCTTAGAAAACGTATTTAACCATCTCATTATTCAACAAGAACTAAAACAGGCACAAAAACTGTTGAATCAACACAAATCAATGTGTAGACACATAAACATGCAAGACTAAACCCACGTCCCACCCTCAGAAGTCCATTTCCCCAAGTGTAAGTAGACCCAGAGATCTGGATCCTACAGGGAAAAGCCAGCAGGTGGGATAAGCAAGCTGTCCTGGCCTTGTCTCGAGGATAAATTACATCCAAGTTCCTGGAAAATCTGAGAGGGCCAAGGAAGGTACCAGGGATGGTCAAGCCCCTAAGTCAGCTCCCAACCATAGCTATTAGTATAGCAGCTGCTTTCACTTCCTTTTAAATCTGGCAGGTGCTTTATCCTGTTGGAAGCCTGGATTTTAAAACTGGGAGCACCTCCCTACCCCTTTCCTGCAAGAGTATTTAGGATGTGCAGTCCTATTTCAGTTCTAGAATGCCTAAAACCCTGTGGAATTAAGAATATCTGGGACAAAAATCACCTAACTTCCTCCTTTCCTTAATGGATGTAACGCCCAACTTGGGGGTTTTCCCGGGTCTGTGTTAAGTGGCCCAGCTCAAAGAAGGCAAGGTTGAAGACATGCTAGTGGTATGTTTAATTGGACTAGAGAAAAATCACTTCCATCTCGTAACATCTGCCACACCATTCTCTGTGTGTAATTATTACGGTTGAGATGTGACAGGCAGCCAAAGAAACCTATTGTTATATCATTTAGGTACTTCTGTGAAGATGTTGACTTTAACTTGAGAACAAACAGTAGTGGCCTGCTGATCTGCCGTTTTAATAACTTCAGTCTCATGAAGAAACACGTCCAAGTTGGAGGGCAAAGGGACTTTGTCATAAAACCAAAGATCATGGTAAGCTTTACAAGCTTGGTTCTACTGTTGAAAATGAGCACAATGATTTCTTATTAATATCTTTGTTTATTAGGTGTTTTAGTTCTTGTTGTATTACGTGCTTTCCACTTGACTGGAAAGTGAAGCAAGACAAAGGAGTTGTTTATTACTGGCAGATTTGCAAAGTCCCATTTCCTTCGCTAGTTGCTTTAGATTTAAGGCTTAACTCCATCAACGCTTTAGTTTCAAGATGGTAAACTTTACATTTTTACAATCTTTAAATGTAATACATGACAGAAAATGTAAATCAAGATGTTTGCTTGGGTCCTTTGCCAGATTTTTTTAGAGAATAATGCAGATCAAAATTTGTTAAGAATGAATTCCATCGGCCTACCCCTCTCTCTTTAAAGGCTATCTCATCATTTACAACTTGTGGACTAGCCAATGGAGTTTAGAAACTTCTTTCCCCCTTTTTTAGTTGTGATAGGATAGGATTTAACCCATACACTCATCAGCATGGTGAAAGGTTTCCTGTTGGACCTCACAATGTACTTGCTAAATGCAGTAACTTGCAAAGAAGCCTACTTTTCCATTTTCTCCTGCTCTTGCTGTGTATAACTTATATTAAATCCTATTTTACTATGCCCAAGAAAAAAAAGAAATTCTCAGGACCCAAAAATGGCAGACTTACATCTGAAGCCAGCATCTGACACTGTTTTGTTAGGATGAAGTGCGACGCTGCCTTGCCTGTTTCATCCAGTGACAGGTTTTCCAGTGATAATCTCGGCTCTGATTCCAGGTATCAGAGACCATAGCACCCATCTTGCCCCTTCAGTATGTCTGCGCTCCAGACAGCGAACACACTCTACTGGCAGCTCCTGCACAGTTTCTCCTGGAGAAGTTCCTTCAGCATGCCTCATACAAACTCTTCCCCAAAGCCATCCGTAACTTCAAGAGTCCTGTGTTGGCCATTGACTGCTACCTGAACATTGGACCCGAGGTAAGAGGGGAAGGACTGTACCAGCTTCCATCCATTTCTGTCCCATTTTAGCTCCTGTTGGAAAGCTTAACATGGTGACAAAAAGGAGCCTGTGACATACTCCCTATGCAAAGCCTCATGCAAAATTGATTTCAATTGTCCCTTTCAGACCTATTTCACTTCTAAAAAACCAGCCAGTGTACACTCATAGCTTAGCTCAGATGTCTGCTCCTCTGAGAAACCTACCTTAATGGCCTGTCGTAGCTCCTACCTCTCAGAACATTTATCAGACTGTAACTATGTGATGATGTTTCTCCACAAGACTGTGACTGCTTCAAGGGTACACAATGTCTTATGTTTCAGGCACATTAAGAGCTCAATGATGCTAAATGGTACAGAATTACATTTGAGACCTATAGCTGTCACTTTCCCCTCTTCTTTTCCACCATTTCCTTATTTCTCATTCTTTATCCCCTGCTTCTTTCTGTCCAGTTCTTCACCAGTTTAGGATTTTTTTTTTTTTTAAATTGCCAGTTGCTTTTGCCACTAAGCTTTCCGTTAGGATTATGAGTTTTGTCTTGTTTTTAATTCTATTTTATTTTATTCTATTCAGTGAAGTTATATATTTTCCTTGTAAAGGATTTTCAAAAATAAAGAAAAGGTATAAAAAAGAAAATCAGATCCTTTGTAACAGGAGGTGCTACACTGGTATACTACATTGCTTCCACCTTTTTCTTTACATGTATCAACACCCGCACACATACCTTTTTAACAACGAAATCCAACTATATTTAATTTTGGAACCTCATTTTTAAAATCCAACAGCATAAGCATTTTACATTCTCATTTTTATTTTCAATAGTCTACACTGTGGGCTGGACCATGAATTGTAGAATTTTAGAGGTAGAAGGAATTTTAAGAAACTATCAGATATAATAATACCATTTATGGTATATATGTAAGTTACATACGTGTCTAACCCAGGTTTCTCAACACCCCTAGCCGAGGCCAGGGCTCTTGATATTAAAAAAAAAAAAAAAAAATTTTTTTTTTTTTTTAGACCACACAATCTCAATACCAGTACTAACAGCAGCCAATACTTAGTGAATGCTTATAACTGCTTTACACTAAATTATTTAATTCACAAAACAGGCCCGTGAAACTGTGAATGTTGTCTCTACAGATGAGGAAACTGAGGTATAGTGAAATGAAGTACACTGCTCAGTGTCATACAGCCACTAAATGGAGGAACCAGTGTTTGCGCACAGGCAGTCTGGCCCATATTCTAACTCTCAAGGTCTCCCAACTATTTTGTTCACTTCCTTGTAATTTTCGTGAAGTTACCTTCTGTACACAGAAGCCATTTAGAGCTAAAAATTTAGTCATGCACTGTTTTGAGCTTCTATCCAGTTGAAAATTTTAAGTATATCTAAATGAAAAGGTGATTAAAAATGATGATCTAAGCATTTATCTTAAGTATGCCTTTTTGTGGAAGGCAGTTTTGTTTTTTGTTTTTTTTTAAAGACTCAGGTGAAGGGGCTTGTTTCTAATTTCTCTCATTAACAAATTATAAGTTGGCACACTAAATAAGAGGTACAATGCTTGAGTAAACAACCAGCCAATGTCATGTAACACTTAAGAAAATCATCTCCTTTACCTTACCCTGAAATAGATAAATTAAAAAGGAAGGTAACTGGCTCATTCAGCTGAAGTGCAGATGTTATGGTTGCTTGTGAAATGAAAATGCTATTTCTGCTTGCTGATTTCAGGTGGCCGTATGCTACGTTAGCTCCAGACCCCACTCCAGCAATGTCAGTTGTGAAGGGGTGTCTTTCAGTGGACTCCTCTTGTACCTCTGTGACTCTTTCGTAGGTGCTGATCTTCTTAAGAAATTTAAGTTTCTAAAAGGTAAATTAACTATAGAATCTAACTTGTGAATGCTCTTGGTTCCCACTGGACAAAATATGGAGATGAAAGATATAACAATTACTTTAACATTAATTTTTGCCAATAAATTCAATACCTTCTTTTAAGCCAGGGCCGCTGATTTTTTTAACTTAAAAAAAAAAAAGGATCAAGTCATTGTTATCCTAAGACTGCAAATGCAGATGAATAGCCAGATTTGTGACCATTTTAAATAGGCTTCTGCCACTATTAAGAAGAGAATCATGTAATGCTTCTCATATATTCTAGTTTGAATAAAAATCAAGTTAATAAGTCTACCTATACAACTATATATTCTATAACATATTGCCTCAGTCAGAAATCAACTACATCACATTTGTACAAGGGACATAAGCCTTTAGTTAAGATTATGGTGCAAATGATGAAGTTGCTTCAATAGGTATGCACAGTTAGATTTGCCTAAGAACAAACTGCAGATTAAGCATCACAAATAATCTTCACAAGATGACCTTCAATGTCAGTGGAAAAAAGGAAGTTCAGAATATTGTGTACAGCATGCTACCATTTTTATGAGAAGAGGGGAAATTGTATATTTACTTCTATGTGTATAAAGCACCTCTGGAGCAGTGGTTCTCAACCAGGGGCAGTTTTGCCCCCTGAGGACATTTTGCAATGTCTGGACACATTTTTGTTGACGAAACTGGGGGCTACTAGCACCCAGTGAGTAGAAGCCAGAGATGCTGCTAAACATCCTACGAGGCACAGGACAGAACCCCCCGCCAGCCCCGCCCCAGCGAAGAATGATCAGTCCAGTAGTGCCAAGGTTGAGAAACCCTGGCCAAGAGGGACATACACGAAACATAATGGTGGTGCCATGGGGGAGTGGCTGTGCGGCTGGGAGATTTTTCACTTTACACTTTTTTAAACTTTTAAATCTGTAATACTACTTACTCAAATAATAAAATTAACAATTTTGAAAGATTATTTACCTACATGTTGGTTCACATGTGTTAGCATAGGTGATATAATCAAAGAGTGGTGGTAAAGTTGTTTGATTTCATTCTCAATCTAATAATGTCAATAAAAGATATCTTTCTGACTTTTTTTCTGAAGGTGCTACCCTGTGTGTCATCTGCCAAGACAGAAGCTCCTTACGCCAAACAATTGTCCGCTTGGAGCTAGAAGACGAGTGGCAGTTCCGCCTCCGGGACGAGTTTCAGACTGCTAACAGCAGTGATGACAAGCCTCTCTACTTTCTTACTGGACGACATGTATGAGCTTTCTCGAGGAGAACAAAAGAGCAAAGGGATGCCTAGGTGGGGTGGGGCAGAAACAATTATTTGGGATTTTTTTTTCTTTAAAGTACAATCACTGTGGAGCAAAGTGCAACATATTTGTCTATTCTCCAAAGAACCCCCCAGTCTGACCCAGGTCTTTGGGGCATCACTCTCCTTCAGTTCCAATTACAGGACCTTGAATTCAGGCAAACTCCACCCAAGGCAGTTACGCAGTTACTTAGGACGTGGTCTGCCCACAGGATCCTGAAGAGGTAGACTTTGGAGAATTAAGATGGCATTTGCATTGTTTTTTCTACTACACTGTTGGGGGAAAACTGACTTTCAGAGTTAGCTAGCCTGAATGTGTTACAGGAGACTCACACCGCTGGTGTGGAATTAATCGAAGATTAACATTTGAGGTTTGAATCCTCAGTTACTCTTCAGATCTGTACCTTGGTACAGTATTACTCAGGGGTCTGAAATGATAGAATGTAGAAGATATTTGTATTTAAATGAAGTAGCTTTGTCTTTCTCTGTGCAGTGTTAGTTTAAGATTTATAATCTTATATGTATTGAAACTTTGGGCAAAATTTCCACAGGAGTTAAAAGTTTACTATTTAAACTGAACAAACATCAGTAAATGCAGAGCAGGCCTCATGTGCGTTTATGCAGCTTGCCCTAGTTTAATACCTTTGCTTTTCCTCGTCTTTTAAAATGTTTCCAATTTTGGCACACCATGTCTACTGGAATGTGGACTAGAACCTGATTACCAAGTAGCTGAGCCAACTGAGAAATGTCCGAAGTTACCTGCAGCAACTAACTAGCAAACAGGACTGTCAGGTTGGGGTTTTATGTGGAGTGGAACTACTTTGTTTCCTCTCAAGGACTCACGCAAAGCTTCCTTTAAAAGGTACACTGAGTATTAGCTGCCTTATACTAAAAGGAACACAGAAATTGCTGAAATGGGAACCAGGAAATAGGGCCATAAAAAGGAGAGAGCTGTTTTTACTTAATCCACTAGCCTTTTTAACTCATTAAAATTGTTCTCAGCTGCTGCTGAATCAGCCCCCGACTGAACGGCAACCCCGTGCACAATGGAACTAAACACTGCTCTATCCTTCGCAATCCCCATGATCGGTTGCAGACTGGACCACTGTGATCCGTAGGCTTTTCACTGGGTGATGTTCAGAAGTAGATCGCCAGGCCCTTCTTCCTCATCTGTCTTAGTCTGGAAGTTACACTGAAACCTTGTGAGCATCATAGCAACATGAAAGCCTCAACTGACAGACGGGCATGAGGTGCGCTGGCTGGGAACTGAACCTGGGTCTTCTGCATAGAAGGCAGGAATTCTACCACTGAACCGCCAATGTTAACAGAGGGGCTCTTTGTCCAGTGGACCCCTCGAGTGGTGCAGAGTTAACCTTTGGCTGCTAACTAAAACTCTGGCAGCCCAAGTCCACGCAGAGGCGCCTCAGAAGAAAGGTTTCTTGATCTGCTTCCCAAAAAGCTGCCGTTGAAAACTGTACGGAGCACAGTTCTACTCTGACACACCTGGGATAGCCATGAACTGGAACTGGCAGCTGGGTTTTATTTGCCCAGTGGATCCATGGGTGGTGCAAACAGTTGATGTGCATGGCTGCTAACTGAGGTTACAGGTTCGAGTCTACCTAGAGCAGCCTCAGAAGAAAAGGCCTGGCAATATACTTCCAAAAACTCAGCCACTGAAAACCCTATGAGGCACAGTTCTACTCTTGACACACATGGGGTTGATATGAGTCAGAATCAGCAACTGGTAATTTGTCCAGTGTCAACAGTGGAAAACATACATTCCTACAGCATTCTCACTGTATAGTTCAATCACAAACAGATTTAAAAAATATTCTAGAACAAACAGTCTACTGGATGTTTACTCTTAAATTTACTTCAGTTCTCGTTATAACAACCCTCTGGGATCTTTTTCATTAGCCCCACTTTATCCTTTCTTAAAATGGTTATTTTTACTTGAATCTGCGTCTTGTTCATGACCTGCAACTACTGAGAAGGCCCTACTAAGCCTGCATTTACTTAGAACAAATAGTGTTAATTAACCAGCTTTATTATCTTGTGGTAAGGAGTTTACAGCTAGTGAAAAGACTGAAAATGGCTTGCAGATCTCTTGGTTTTAGTATAGCCAATTATGATGCTTTAAATGTATTTTGAAATGAACAATTCCTTTCAACTCCATTTATGATTATCCTTCAAAGAAGACCTGCCTTATATATACGCTTTAAAAATACTCCTTAATTTTAGAACAGCAGAATTTTTGGCAAAGAGGTACGTTTTGAAGCAAGTTGGTTTAGATATGAATGCGTTTCAATTTCAATTGTTCCTGTTTTGTTGGAAGGGCCTATGCGGACCATATCAAGTAATCCATTATTCGTGCAATATTCCAATAACTTTTACTATATAGGGCAAATAAAATACTTGAAATAATTCTAAAACAGTTTTACCGGGGGCAGATGGCCTCTCAGGGTTTCTTCTGGCTTTATGACTTCATAGTCTAAAGAATATTTTCAAAGTAGTTATTTTACATGCAAGTACTCCACATTAGTTAGGGCTGCAGTCTGAAGAGATCATAATCATTTGGATTTTAAGTACTATTTAACTCTGTGGAAGAGAAATGCCAGAATAAAAGCCAAAATCAGACCATCAGCCCAAAGATGGAGAAAGTCAAAATGGCCTGCCTATTCTTCTCAAGTTCTATCTTACTAAGGCTTGGATCTTTTAAAATCACCTTATCAGTTTAATTCTTCAGAGAATGTTCGATCCTTTTCCCTTAAGGATAAAATTGCACAAGTACAGGACACCATGATTTGTTAATATACATCTTGGTGTGTTCAGCTTTAAGCCTTGCCATCCCTTAGAACATTGATGTGGTATGAATGTATTAAATAGGCCAGCATAATTTACCTACAGACCTGTTGAATCTTGGCATGTATGACAGTTCACACAGGTTAATACTGAATGTAAACTAAACATTAGAATGAGAACTACTGTATTGAAGTTTTTCTGGCTGTAATTTATGCAATTGCTTTTTGTGGTTTTTAGAAAATGGGGCACCTGTGTTACTTTATTACTGTAAAATTTTCTGAACCAAAATCTGGTGAATTTCACTAGTCAGTCTACCTCACATTTTGTTTATGATTTTAAATTGTCTTAAAAGTTGTGTCTACAGTATGTTATTGTCTTTTCATTTAATTTGGTGAATGTATTAAAATTCCCTCCCACACGCACACAAAAAAGTTCATTTTCTTTAACTTTCCAGTGTGGTAAAAAAAAATAGAACGAGCTCCCTGACTCTGGCCATGTGTCAAGGGTATATTATATCGAAGGGTATTATCAACTTGGTGTAACAGTCCAAGGAAGTGCTAAATACTTGTTGAATGCAAATCTGTAGCTTATACAAAGGAAATACACACAAAATATCTACAGAGCATGCCTATTTTCAGATTTCCACATAATTATGGATGACAGACCCAGAAATGATTAAAGAGATATGAACAATATTCATTAGTACATCCTCAATATTTTATAGATGGCAACTCACTCACTTTGGTGCCTTTGTCAAGACACAGAACTTTATGATACAAGGTGTTAATTTCTCATTTATTTCTGAACTCTACCAATTTTACCAACTTTTGTGTAGAAATAACTGTTATCTCAGAAAAATGCCTCTCAGTTCTATTATGTAGAGTGATAACAGAAATCGACATAGACCCCATGAAAACATGCTTCTAGGGCAGAGGTCGTGGCCTTTACCTCAGGAGGGATAATAAACAGTTGTATGTATGATGACCAATTCTGGGGAAAGAAGAGACTGCCAGTGTTCCTCTATATATTCCAAAGCAGCTGTCTTAGAAAGACTAGAGACTAGAAAAAAAAAAAAAAAATTTTTTTTTTTTTTTTTTTTTTTTTTTGACTAATAATAGCCGTGAAAATATGACTACTGTCCATTCCTAGACCTGAGCAACATCCAGGGAACCAACAATCCTCCACTCTCTCTTTAGTCATGGAAACCGGCCCTACAGCTTCCACTGGGTCCAGAAGAACACTGTGTAACACTGAAATCATGGCTTCACTAAGATACCCATCACTAAAGACAATTTCAGGAAAGGCCTCTGAGATAGACAAAACAGCCATTCACACAATAAATTCACTGTGCTCTTAACTGTCAAGTACTGACAATTTACTTCAGTGACCGACAACAGATGGAGAGAAAAACAACAGCAGTAAGTGGTTTTCTGACCACCTCTCCATTCTATAAAGAATACAATGTACTTTGTTTTTATTGGGGGTGGGATGGGTGGGAGGGTTAGGGGTTCTTATAAGACAGAACTTTCCTTTTTTCTGTCAGAAGGCCCAGGAGCCATGAGAATGAGTAGATGTGTGTGTAAGAATCACCTCAGCAATCTTAATCCTTGGTGGGATATGCTAGGCAAGAATATGGCTGTGTTCCTATCCAGAAGGTTGGCAATCATAGCGTGTAGGCAAAAACAAAATACCACAGCATGTCTGCTATAGTAACAGACTGTCCTTACAATAGTCATGCTTTTAGTAGATACACCAAGTTCACTCTTACATATTATGAACTTGCAAAATAAAATATTTTTAAAACTATTGCAAAATAAACTAAAACCACTATATGTCCATGCAGACAGGGCCATCTCTGTTTTAATCATCACTGAATTCATTGAATTCCCCATAAAATCTCATGGTTCCTGTCTACACCTGTGGTCCCTATAACATCTATATATACTAGACATTTTTTAAATAAACTAACAACTCTTTGAGGACAGCTGACAAAAAATGTATAGACACCTTTATATAATCAGCAATTATATAAGCAACCTCTTTTGAAGTTTGACTGTAGTCATTAGTGTATACTCACTGTGTCTGCTGCTGCCTCTACCACTCTGTAGAAACTGCTCTTTTTCTAACGTCACTTGGAATCTCTTTAGTCTTCAGTTGTGGTGTGACAGTGTTGAGCATTCTTTTGTTCTTAGAATTCTTCCTTTGGTTTCTAACCACTCTCTTCTGGTTCTCTTACTTTGCACCATGCCATCTCAGTTACTCTTTTTTGAGATTCTTAAATGATTGTGAGCTCATCCTTCCCCACCCAGCCCTTCCAACCTAATTCTCCTGTATTCACTTCTTAGTAAATTAATCTACTCAATTACCTAAAACAAAGCTGGTGAAAACTATCAAGAAACCAGTGCTATAATCATATTTCAAGGTGTCAAACCTAAGGAGCTCCCTAAAAAAGCACAAATGACAACACATACTTTCCACACCATTATCTTAGTACATGTATCACGTAGAAAAAGCTATCAAGTATTTTATTACTTTATTCTACATTATATACAGATCATAAAAGGCCACAGCAGTTTTTCAACATATAAACCCTTTAAAAGTAGAGGGCATTATGAAGGATAGACAAGTATCAAAATGAAGTCCAGTAATGAGGGCATATACTCAGTGCAGTATTTCTAAAGAATAACAAAGCAGATACCAAGTAATCCATGTTTACCTTGCAACTATTCCATAGGTTTTTATAAACCTCTCTGGGATTTGTTAACAGCCTAAGTGAACCCAGTTGCCATTTATTTAAAAAAAAGTGGAACCAGAATGAAAGAATAATGAACTTTAGGGGTGCCCTTACCACTTCTAGTCATTGCTAGCTCTCCAGGAAGGAAAGCCTCAAATCTTTACCACTTTCCGCTTCTACCTGTCATTAAGGACAGGAAAGAGCTAAATGGAGGGAAAAGCTCAATATTCTGAAGTCATCCTGTTTGGAGTGTCCGTTTTCTGTGGGGGTTCTGTCAAAGTATACCTCAGGTCTTTCACAAATTAATATTGCACCCTCCTTATGTAACAACCCAAAAACATTGGTTTCTGCTCTGTGAAAATACAATCTTGAAACCTATAACTGGTATCAGCAGATCAATATAAAAAATACAGTACCAAGCTACACTGGTATAGTTCCATCTTAAGAACTTCAAAATATACTTATCACTGAGACCATATAGTCCTTGCATTAGTTTTCAGTCCACTATGAACAGTTATCTGCTGCATGTAAACATGTCTAAATAACTATAGATAAAATACATCAATCATAAATTTCTGTAAAAGATAATAAAATATCTTCTTTAAAAAACAAAACAATAATAAGCTCTTACTGCATTGTTTCCAATTTTATGAAAATGGAACAACCTTATGGTTGTTGCCAGTCCTGAGTTCATTGTAATAAAAATGGCCCTTGATCCTGGTTAAAGTCAGCAACCAATCCATTCTCTTCAGTAGATGTCTTCTAACACTGTAGGCAAGAATTTGTTTTAGGTGCTTTTCTGTCCGTTAATAAAATTATATACCAGAAACTGACCAGTGCCACAGTACTGTGTTGCAAACAGTTTTCCATCAGGAGTAGGATCTGAGAAAGCAATTTCTTCTTTACTCAAATATGAGCCATATATAAAGTTACTCCTATTAAAAAAAGAGGGTGGGGAGGGGAAGGAAAATGTGGAAAAAGAAAGCAAATAAATATTATTTCTAATTATTAAAATCACAAAAATGTATCAAATACAATTTGACTAGAAGGACTTCTTAGGTAATGTATGTTCTACAAATATTGAAAATAATCTAAAATATTAATATTTTGAAATAAGATTTTTTTATAAAAACAAGCATTCACACATCTTTTCATGATGAAAATACTCAACGACTAGGAATAGAATTTTCTCTAGCTAATAGGATTTTCTCAACTAATCAGTGTTAATGGTGAAGGACTAAATATTTCCCCCTTACGATGAAGAACAAGACCAGGATGTCTGCTCTTGTCATGTCTATTCAACATTGTACTGAAGGTTCTAGCCAAGGCAATTAGACAAGGAAAAGAAGTAAAAAAACACCTAGCTTGGAAAGGAAGAAGTAAAACTATCTTTCTGCAAGTAACATGATCTTATGTATAGAAAATACTATGGAACTCCCCCTAAGAAACTATTAGAATAAACAAGTACAGCAAAGTTGCAGGACACAAGATCAATTATCTAAAAGCAATTGTATTTCTGTAACACAAGAAATAATTCAAAAATTAATTAAATTACAACTATAATAATTCCCTTTAAAATAGCATCAAAAAGAAAAAATACCAAGGAATATATTTAACAAAAGAAGTGTTAGACCTTCTACACTGAAGTTATAAAAGATGGTTGAAAGAAAAGAAGACCTAAATGAATGAAAAGACATCCCACATTTATGGATCAGAAGACTTAATATTGTTAAGTCGGCAATACTCTCTAAATTAATTTATAGCTGGCTTCTTTGTGGTAACTGAAAAGCTGATTCTAAAATTCATATCCAAACACAAGGAACAATACGGAACAGCCAAAAGAATCTTCAAAAACAAAAACTAAGTTATATAACTTGGAGGCGGGGCCAAGACGGCACAATAGCCAGATGCTTCCAGTGATCCTCTTACAACAAAGATGAGAAAAATCAAGTGAAATGATTTTATTTACGATAAGCTAGGAGCCCAGAACATCAAAGGCAAAGTCAGAAAACGGTCTAAGAGGCAAGGGGAGAAAGAGACGGTTCAGAAGCAGAGAGAACTGCCAGACCTTAATCACTGGTATCCCTCAGGCACCATTCCAGGCACAGCTGCAGTGGGCTGGTAGTAGTGTTCGGCCACAGTTTCCTCAGGGAGAAGCAGCCAGCTGCACAGCCTACTCACACCTCCAGAACCAGAGGAGACCGGCGCTCTTGGCAAAAGCTAAGTACTTGCATATATTTTACCATGCCCCCCAACCCCCAAGCCGGCTTCACTGGCTGTTCATTTCCTTGGACCTGAGATTGGCCCATTTGAGTGCCCCGAGCCATGCTCCCAAACTTGGAGAAGGAATAAATTCACAATAGGGGGAAAAGATAATTTGCCATCTCCATTGACCTGGGGAGCTCAGGACAGAAGCGGCTCCTGTCCAGGCATAAATGGTTCGTGGACTTTAAATACCTTTCACCCCAGCATGGACCTGTGTGGGCCTCTTTCAGGAGAATATGCCCTTGCTGGCAGACTGCAACTGTTTAAGCTGTGTGGTGTAGAGGTGGGTGTTTGATATTTGACACCGCTTTGCCTATTATACAGGGTCCTCACCTACCAACATCAGGGGTCTAAGGACTGGTGGCTCCACTTAGGTCACCCAGCCACCCGTGACAGGGGTCCAAGGATAACTGGTACCTCCCAGTCCTTAAAACTGAAAGCACTGGGTGCCCACGGTCCATCTACAGAGCCCACCCATCCGTACGCTCTAGGTAACAGGGACATGCTTTCCTCAGAGACACTCAGGGGATGATTCTCAGCCCCTTGCCCTGTTCAGAGTGTGACACCCTGATGCAACCAGACACCGGTACCAACACAAAATATCCCTGCCCCTCTAAAACTGTAGGACAGAACCTGTACCACACACTTGATGACCAGTACCTGGACACCTGAAATGAATCCATACAAGAAAAGTGAATGGACTCCTAGACTGATATACCTGATAACAGCTCTAGCCACCTGGTGATAGGACGTCAGAGCTCCAAAGGCGAAAATAATCAAGCTAGCTCCCTCAAGCAACCTATCTGGGCATATCAAAACAAAACAAAGCAAGGAACTAGGATACAGTAAGCATACATAAACTAATACAATAACTTATAGATGGCTTGGAGACAACAGTCAATATCAAGCCACATAAAGAAACAGACCATGATCGCTTCAACAACCTCTCAAAACAGAGAATCAAAGGATCTTCTGGATGAAGGTGCCTTCCTGGAATTACAAGAAGCAGAATTCAAAACATTAATATACAGAAAGGAGATCCGGCAATATGCAGAACAAGCGAAGGAACATACAGATAAAACAGTTGAAGAAATTGAAAAGGTTATTCAAAAACATAATGAACAATTCAATAAGCTGCAAGAATCCATACAGAGATGGCAATCAGAAATTCAGAAGATTAACAATAAAATTACGGAATTAGACAACTCAACAGAAAGTCAGAGGAGCAGAGTCAAGCAAGTGGAAGGCAGAATTGGTGACCTTGAAGATAAAGCACTTGGCACCAATATACTTGAAAAATCACATAAAAGAATTTTAAAAAATGAAGACACCTCAAGAATCCCGTGGGACTCTATCAAGAGAAGTACCTACAAGTGACTGAAGTACCAGAACAGGGAGGGATAACAAAAAATAACAGAGAAAATTGTTGAAGATTTCTTATCAGAAAACTTCCCTGATATCATGAAAGATGAGAAGATATCAATCCAAGATGCTCATCAAACACCACATAAGATAGATTTTAAAGTCACCAAGACATATTATAATCAAACTTGCCAAAACCAAAGATAATGAGAGAATTTTAAGAGCGGCTATGGATACATGAAAAGTCACCCACAAAGGACAGTCAATAAGAACAAGTTCGGACTACTCGGAAGAAACCATGCAGGTAAGAAGGCAATGAATGGGATGACTTATATAAAGCGTTGAAGGAAAAATATGGCCAACCAAGAATCATATGCCCAGCAAAACTGTCTCTCAAATATGAAGGTGAAATTAGGACATTTCCAGATAAAAAGAAGTTTAGGGAATTTGTAAAAAACCAAAACTACAAGAAAATAGGGAGTTCTTTGCTTAGAAAATCAATAATATCAGGTATCAGTCCAAGACTAGAACACTGGACAGAGCAATGAGATGTCAACCCAGATAGAGAAATCACAAAAATGAATCAAGATTAAAAAAACGCTCAAAATAGGGAAACAGCGATGTCATTATGTAAAAGAAGACAACATTAAAACAATAAAAAGCACTAAGAAATGTAATAATAGATCTTTCATACAGAGAGGAAGACAAGGCGATATAGAGAAATAAAGTTAGGTTTAAACTTAGAAAAAACAAGGGTAAATATTAAGGTAGCCACAAAGGAGACTAACTATCCTACACATCAAAATAAAATACAAGAAAGAAATAGGGACTCAGCAGAAACAAAATCAACAACAATGAAGAAGAGAAAGACAGTTTGTAAAGATAAACTGCTCACCACACAAAATTAAGTGGGAAATAACAATCTGTCAACAACACACAAAAAAAGACATCAAAATAACAGCACTAAACTCACACCTATCCATCATTACACTAAATGTAAATGGACTAAATACACCAATAAAGCAACAGAGACTGGCAGAATGGATGAAAAACAAGATCCGTCTATATGCTGCCTACAAGAGACACACCTTAGACTTAGAGACACACAAACTAAAACTCAAAGGATAGAAAAAAATATAACAAGCAAACAACAATGCAATATGACCGTGAGTGGCAATATTAATTTTGGTCAAAACAGATGTTAAAAGTTAAATCTACCAAAAGGATAAGGAAGGACACTATATAATGATTAAAGGGACAATATACCAGGAGGATATAACCATATTAAATATTAATGCACCCAATGACAGGGCTGGAAGATGTACAAAAAAAAACTCAAACAGCATTGATAAGTGAGATAGACAGCTCCACAATTGTACTAGGAGACTTCAACACACCTCTTTTGGTGAAGGACAGGACATCCAGAAAGAAGCTCAATAAAGACACACAAGATCTAAATGCCACAATCAACCAACTTGACCTTATAGACATATACAGAACATTCCACCCAACAGCAGCCAAGTATACTTTCTTTTCTAGCACACATGGAACATTCTCTAGAATAGACCACATATTAGGTCATAAAGCAAGCCTTAGCAGAATCCAAAACATCAAAATATTACAAAGCATCTTCTCTGACCACATGGCCATAAAAGTAGAAATTGATAACAGAAATAGAGGGAAAAGAAATACTTGGAAACTGAACAATACCCTGCTCAAAAAACACTGAGTTATAGAAGACACTAAGGATGGAATAAAGAAATACATAGACTCCAATGAGAATGAAAACACTTCCTATCAGAAATTTGGGACACAGCAAAAACAGTGCTCAGAAGTCAATTTATATCAATAAATGCACACATACAAAAAGAAGAAAGGGTCAAAATCAAAGAATTATCCCTACAATGTGAACAAACAGAAAGACAGCAACAAAAGAAACCTTTAGGCACTAGAAGAAAGGAAATAATAAAAATGAGTGCAGAACTAAATGAAATAGAAAACAGAAAAACAATTGAAAGAATTAACAAGACCAAAAGCTGGTTCTTTGAAAAAATTAACAAAATTGAAAACCATTGGCCAAAATGACAAAAGAAAAACCGAAGAAGCAAATAACCCAAATAAGAAATGAGATGGGCGATATAACAACAGACCCAACTGAAATTAAAAGAATCATATCAGATTACTATGAAAAACTATACACAAATTTGAAAACCTAGAAGAAATGGATGAACTCCTAGAAACACACTGCCTGCCTAAACTAACACAGAGGTACATCAACTAAACACACCCATAACAAAAGAAGAGATTGAAAAGGTAATCAAAAAACTCCCAACAAACAAAAGCCCAGGCCCAGAAGTCTTCACTGCAGAGTTCTACCAAACTTTCAGAAAAGAATTAACACCCCTACTACTAAAGGTATTTCAGAACATAGAAAAGGACAGAATACTCCCAAGCTCATTCTATAAATCAGCATACCCCTGATACCAAAACCAGGTAAAAAGAAAGTTACAGACCTATATCCCTCGTGACCCCCACGTGTCTATCACTTTGTCATTCTGTGGGGGCTCATGTGTTGCTGTGATACTGGAAGCTATGCGACTGGTATTCAGATACCAGCAGGGGGTCACCCATGGAGGACAGGTTTCAGCTGAGCTGCCACACTAAGACAGACTAGGAAGACGGATCCGGCAATCTACTTCTGAAAAGCATTAGCCAATGCAAACCTTATGAATAGCAGCGGAACACTGTCTGATATAGGGCTGCAAGATGAGCCTCCCACATTGCAAGGCACTCAAAAGATGACTAGGGAAGAGCTGCCTTCTCAAAGTAAAGTCAGCCTTAATGACGTGGATGGAGTAAAGCTTTCAGGGCCTTCATCCGCTGATGTGGCATGACTCAAAATGAGAAGAAACAGCTGCAAACATACATTAATAATCGGAACTTGGAATGTATGAACTATAAATCTAGGGAAATCAGAAATCGTCAAAAATGAAATGGAAAGCATAAATATCGATATGCTAGGGATTAGTGAGCTGAAATGGACTGGTACTTGCCATTTTAAATCAGACAATCATATAGTCTACTATGCTGGGAATGATAAGTTGAAGAGGAATGGTGTTGCATTCATCGCCAAAAAGTACATTCCAAGATCTATCCTGAAGTACAACACTGTCAGTGACAGGATAATAACCAAACACCTACAAGGAAGATCAGTTAATATGACTGCTATTCAAATTTACGCACTAACCACTAGGGCCAAAGATGAAGAAATAGAAGATTTTATCACCTGCTACACTCTGAAATTGGTCAAACCTGCAGTCAAGATGCATTGATAATGACTGGTGACTGGAATGCGAAAGTTGGAAACAAAGAAGAAGGATAGGTAGCTGGAAAATATGGCCTTGGTGACAGAAACAGTGCCAGAGATCGAATGATAGAATTTTGCAAGACCAATGACTTCTTCATTGCAAATACCTTTTTTAATCAACATAAATAGCGACTACACACATGGACCTCGCCAGATGGAACACACAGAAATCAAATTGACTACATCTGTGGAAAGAGAGGATGGAAAAGCTCAGTATCATCAGAAAGAACAAGGCCAGGGGCCTTGGAACAGACCATCAATTGCTCATATGCAAGTTCAAGATGAAACTGAAGAAAATCAGAGCAAGTCCACGGGAGCCAAAATATGACCTTCAGTATATCTCACCTGAATTCAGAGACCACCTCAAGAATAGATCTGATGCATTGAACACTAGTGACCGAAGACCAGACGAGTTGTGGAATGACATCAAGGACATCATCCATGAAGAAAGCAAGAGGTCACTGAAAAGACAGGAAAGAAAGAAAAGACCAAGATGGATGTCAAAGGAGACTCTGAAACTTGCTCTTGAGCATCGAGCAGCTAAAGCAAAAGGAAGAAATGATGAAGTAAAAGAACTGAACAGAAGATTTCAAAGGGCCTCCTGAGAAGACAAAGTAAAGTATTATAATGACATGTGCAAAGAGCTGGAGATGGAAAACCAAAAGGAAAGAACACGCTTGGTGCTTCTCAAGCTGAAGGAACTGAAGAAAAAATTCAAGCCTCGAGTTCCAATACTGAAGAATTCCATGGGGAAAATATTAAACAATGCAGGAAGCATCAAAAGAAGATGGGAGGAATACACAGAGTCATTACACCAAAAAGAATTAGTCAATATTCAACCATTTCAAGAGGTGGCATATGATCAGGAACCGATGGTATCGAAGGAAGAAGTCCAAGCTGCTCTGAAGGCACTGGCAAAAAACAAGGCTCCAGGAATCGATGGAATATCAATTGAGATGTTTCAACAAACAGATGCAGCACTGGAGGTACTCACTCATCTATGCCAAGAAATATGGAAGACAGCTTCCTGGCCAACTGACTGGAAGAGATCTATATGTGTGCCTATTCCCAAATTATAGAACAATATCATTAATATCACACGCAAGCAAAATTCTGCTGAAGATCATTCAAAAACGGCTGCAGCAGTATATCAACAGGGAACTGACAGAAATTCAGGCCGGTTTCAGGAGAGGACGTGGAACCAGGGATATCACTGCTGATGTCAGATGGATCCTGGCTGAAAGAAGAGAATACCAGAAGGATGTTTACCTGTGTTTTATTGACTATGCAAAGGCATTCGACTGTGTAGATCATAACAAATTATGGATAACATTGTGAAGAATGGGAATTGCAGAACACTTGTGCTCATGAGGAACCTTTACATAGATCAAGAGGCAGCTGTTTGGACAGAACAAGGGGATACTGATCAGTTTAAAGTAAGGAAAGGTGTGTGTCAGGGTTGTATCCTTTTCACCATACCTACTCAATCTGTATGCTGAGCAAATAATCCGAGAAGCTGGACTGTATGAAGAAGAACAGGGCATCAGGATTGGAGGAAGACTCATTAACAACCTGCGTTATGCAGATGACACAACCTTGCTTACTGAAAGTGAAAAGGACTTGAAGCACTTACTAATGAAGGTCAAAGACCACAGCCTTCAGTATGGATTGCACCTCAACATGAAGAAAACAAAAATCCTCACAACTGGACCAATGAGCAACATCATGGTAAACAGAGAAAAGACAGAAGTTTCAAGGATTTCATTTTACTTGGATCCACAATCAGTAGCCATGGGAGCAGCAGTCAACAAATCAAAAGATGCATTGCATTGGGTAAATCTGCACCAAAGGACCCCTTTAAAGTGTTGAAGAGCAAAGACATCACCTTGAAGACTAAGGCTCGCATGACCCAAGCCATGGTATTTTCAATCGTATCATATGCATGTGAAAGCCAAACCCATAAAACCTGTTGCCGTCGAGTCGATTCCGACTCATAACAACACTACAGGACAGAGTAGAACTGCCCCATACGGGTTTCCAAGGAGCGCCTGGTAGATTTGAACCACTGACCTTTTGGTTAGCAGAAAGCCAGACAATGAATAAAGAAGACCGAAGAAGAATTGATGCCTTTGAATTGTGTTGGCGAGGAATATTGAATATACCATGGACTACCAAAAGAACGAACAAGTCTGTCTTAGAAGATGTACAACCAGAACGCTCCTTAGAAGCAAGGATGGCGAGACCGGGTCTTACATACTTTGGACACATTGTCAGGAGGGATCAGTCCCTGGAGAAGGACATCATGCTTGGCAAAGTACAGGGTCAGCAGAAAAGAGGAAGACCCTCAACAAGATGGATTGACACAGTGGCTGCAACAATAAGCTCAAGCATAACAAGGACTGTAAAGGATAGAACAGGACCGGGCAGTGTTTTGTTCTGTTCTGCACAGGGTCGCTATGAGTTGGAACTGACTCAACGGCACCTAACAACAACAACAAACCCTTGTGGACCTAGATGCAAAAATCCTCAACAAAATTCTAGCCAAAAGAACTCGACACCATATCAAAAAAATCATTCACCATGACCAAGTGGGATTCATACCAGGTATGCAGGGACGGTTCAACATTGGAAAAACAATTAATGAAATCCATCATATAAATAAAACTAAAGACAAGAACCACATAATTTTATCAATTGATGCAGAAAAGGCATTTGACAAAGTTCAACACCCATTCATGATAAAAACTCTCAGCAAAATACGAATAAAAGGAAAATTCCTCAACATGATAAGGAGGACTTATACAAAGCCAACAGCCAACATCATCCTAAATGGAGAGAGCCTGAAAGCATTCCCCTTGAGATTGGGAACCAGAGAAGGATGCCCTTTATTACCATTCTTATTCAACATTGTGCTGGAAGTCCTAGCCAGAGCAATTAGGCTAGAGAAAGAAATGAAGGGCATCCAGATTGGTAAAGGAAGAAGTAAAAGTATCTCTATTTGCAGATGACATGATCTTATACACAGAAAACCCTAAGGAATCCTCCAGAAAACTACTGAAACTAAGAGTTCAGCAGAGAATCAGGATACAAGATAAACATATAAAAATCAGTTGGATTCCTCTACACCAACAAAAAGAACATTGAAGAGGAAATTACCAAATCAATACCATTCACAGTAGCCCCCAAGAAGATAAAATGCTTAGGAATAAATCTTACCCGAGGTATAAAAGACCTGTACAAAGAAAACTACAAGACACTACTTCAAGAAACCAGAAGAGACCTACGTAAGCGGAAAAACATACTTTGTTCATGGATAGGAAGACTTAACATTGTAAAAATGTCTATTATACCAAAAGCGGTCTATAGATACATTGCACTTCCGATCCAAATTCCAACGACATTTTTTAATGACATGGAAAAACAAATCACCAACTTCACATGGAAAGAAAAAGAGGCCCCAAATAAGTAAAGCATTACTGAAAAAGAAGAGCAAAGTGGGAGGCCTTACTCTCTATGATTTTAGAACCTATTATATCATCACCGTAGTCAAAACATCCTGGTACTGGTACAACAATAGATACACAGACCAGTAGAACAGAACTGAGAATCCAGACATAAATCCATCCACATATGAGCAGCTGATATTTGACAAAGGCCCAAAGTAAGTTAAATGGAGAAGACAGTCTGTTTAACAAATAGTGCTGGCATAATTGGATATCTATCTGTAAAAAAATGAAACAAGACCCATATCTCACACCATGCACAAAAACCAACTCAAAATGATCAAAGACCTAAACATAAAATCTAAAATGATAAAGATCATGGAAGAAAAAATAGGGACAACGCTAGGAGCCCTAATAGATGGCATACACAGTATACAAAACATTACCAACAATACAGAAGAGAAACTTGATAACTGGGAGCTCCTAAAAACCAAACACCTATGCTCATCCAAAGACCTCACCATAACAGTAAAAAGATTTTAATTTTAATGAAACCCAATTTATATATATTTTTTCTTTTGTACTTTAGGTGTCTAAGAAACCATAGCCTAATCCAAGGTCATGAAGATGTATGTCTATGTTTTCTTCTAAGAGTTCATAGTTTTATTTCTCAAAACTAGGGCTTTGATCCATTTTGAGTTAATTTTTGTCTGTCATGTAAGGAAGGGGTCCAGCTTCATTTTTTTTTTTTTTGCATGTGGATATCCAGTTGTCCCATCACCATCTGTTGAAAATAGTCATCATCCATTGAATTGTCTCAGCACTCTGGTCAAAAATCAATTGACCATACATATGAGGGCTTATAGCTAGGCTTTAAATTCTATTCCACATGGAGTAGAACTGACTCCATTAGGATGGCTAAAATAAAAAGACAATAACAAAGAGATGGTGAGGATGAAGACAAATTGGAACCCTCATACACTGCTGGCAGGAATGTAAAATGGTTTGGGAAAACTATTTGGCAGTTCCTCAAAATGTTAAACACAGAGTTACCATACAATTTAGCAATTCTAATCTTAGGTATATACCAAGAGAAACAAAAACATATGTTCATGCAAAAATGAGCACTGGAATGTTCACAGCAGCATTATTCATTATACCAAAATGGCAGAAGCCACCCAAATGTCCATCAACTGATGAATAAATAAATAAAAAGTTGTGCATCAGTGGAATAGTATTTGGCAATAAAAAGAGACAAAGCACTGACACATGGATAACCCATGGACAGAGAAAACCACTGAAACAGAATGTAGATTATTAGCTGCCAGAGGTAGGGGGCGGGGCCATGCAGAGTGACTGCTAATGGGTATGGGTTTTCTTTTTAAGGTGATGGAAATGCCCTAAAATTAGACAGTAGTGATGTTTGCCCTGCCTTGTGAATATACTAAAACCCACCAAATTATACACTTTTAAAAGGTGAATTTTATGCTGTTGTTAGGTTCCGACTCACAGTGACCCTATGTACAATGGAATGACACACTGCCTAGTCCTGTGCCATCCTCATAATGATTGTTATGCTTGAGCCCATTGTTACAGTCACTGAGTCAATCCATCTCATTATGGGTTTTCCTCTTTTTCGCTGACCTTCTACTTTACCAAGCTTGATGTCCTTCTCCAGGGACTGGTCTCTCCTGATAACATGTCCAAAGTATGTGAAATGTCTCACCATACTTGCTTCTAAGGAGCATTTTGATTGTACTTCTTCCAAGACAGAGTTGTTTGTTCTTTTGGCAGTCCATGGTATTCAATATTCTTCAACAGCGTAATTCAAAGATATCAATTCTTCTTCGGTCTTCCTTATTTACTGTCCGGCTTTCGTGTGCATATGAGGCAGCTGAAAACACTACGGCTTGGGTCAGTGCATCTTAGTCTTCAAGGTGAAAGAGGTCTTTTGTAGCAGATTTGTCCAATGCAATGCGTCATTTGATTTTTAGACTGCTGCTTCCATGGGCTTTGACTGTGGATCCAAGTAAAATGGAATCCTTGACAACTTCAGTCTTTTCTCCGTTTATCGTGATGTTGCTCATTGGTCCAGTTGTGAGGATTTTTGTTTTATGTTGAGGTGTAATCCATACTGAAGGCTGTAGTCTTTGATATTCATCAGTAAGTGCTTCAAGTCCTCATCACTTTCAGCAAGCAAGGTTCTGTCATCTGCATAACACAGGTTGTTAATGAGTCTTCACCCAATCCTGATGCCCTGTTCTTCTTCATAAAGTCCAGCTTCTCAGATTATTTCCTCAGCATACAGATTCAATAGGTATAGGGAAAGGATACAAACCTGACACATACCTTTCCTGATTTTGAAGCACGCAGTATCCACTTGTTCTGTTCAAACAACTGCCTCTTGATCTACATATAGGTTCCTCGTGAGCACAATTAACTGTCCTGGAATTCCCATTCTTTGCAATGTTATCCATAATTTCTTATGATTCACATAGTCCAGTGCCTTTACACAGTCAATGAAACACAGGTAAACAGCTTTCTGGTATTCTCTGCTTTCAGTCAGGATCCACCTAACAACAGTAATGATACTTCTTGTCCTCTTCTGAATCCAGCTTAAATTTTGGGCAGTTCCTGTCAATGTGCTTGCAGCCACTTTTAAACGATCTTCAGCAAAATTTTACTTTTGTGTGTAATATTAATGATATTGTTCAGTAATTTCCACATTCAGTTGCATCGCCCGTAGTTGGAACAGGCATAAATACGGATCTCTTCCAGTCGGTTGGCCAGATAGGTATCTTCCAAATTTCTTGGCATAGATGGGTGAGCATTCCAGCACTGCATCAGTTTGTTGAAACATCTCAACTGGTATTCTGGCAATTCCTGAAGCCTTGTTTTTCACCAATGCATTCAGTGCCACTTGGACCTCTTCCATCAGTACCATCAGTTCCTGATCATATGCTATCTCCTGAAATGGTTGAACATCGACCAATTCTTTTTGATATACTGACTCTGTGTACTCTTTTCCATCTTCTTTTGATGATTTCTGCATCCCTTAATCGTTTTCCCATAGAATCCTTCAATATTGCAACTCAAGGGTTGAATTTCTTCTTCAGTTCTTTCAGCCTCAAAAATGTCAAGCATGTTCTTCCCTTTTGGTTTTCTAATGCCAGGTCTTTGAAACTTTCATTATAATACTTTGTCTTCTCAAGCTGTCCTTTGAAATCTTCTGTTCAGCTCTTTTACTTCATTTCTTCCTTTGCTTTAGCTACTGAACATTCAATAGCAAATTTCAGAGTCTCTTCTAACATTCATTTTGGTTTTTTCTTTCTTTCCTCCCTTTTTAATGACCTCTTGCTTTCTCCATGTATAATGTCCTTGATATCATTCTACCTCTCGTCTGGTCTTTGGTCATTAGTGTTCAGTGTGTCAAATCTATTCTTGAGATGGTCTCTCAATTTGGGTGGGATACACCTGAGGTCATACTTTGGCTCTCATGGACTTATTTTAATTTTCCTCAGTTTAAACCTGAATTTGCATATGAGCAATTGATAGTCTGTTCCATAGTCACTCACTACCCTTGTTCTGACTGATGATAGCAACCTTTTCCCATCATCTTTTTCCACAGATGTGGTCAATTTGATTCTTGTGTATTCCATCTGGCAAGGTCCACGTGTACAGTTGCTGTTTATGTTGTTGAAAAAAGGTATTTGCAATGAAGAAGTTGTTGCAATGAAGAGTGTTAATACATAAAATATTTATCCAGGATATAGCCTATTAGAAGAATTTTCATACTGTAATCTTAAGAAGGAATTCTGGCCACTAATAGGAAGAATCACATAAGAAGGAACAATAAATGAAAAAAGTATTTTAACAGGAGGGTTATGGTGGCAATTTCATTAGCCCTCAGAGCAATACAACTATTATACCGGCTATATTTTTTCTTAATAAACTAGAACCACCTTACAGTTGTCTGAAGACCTAAGTTTTTAAGATTTAAAGGAGAAGCAATATCCTCCTTTAGAATTATTTAATCAGCTGAATTTTCTAGGCTTAGTTGTGATGGAGCTAAAAACATGCCTGACTCTGTCATGAAAAGACTGTTTAGTGCTCAGCCCTTCCAGATCATTACTCATTAATAAAATGAGGGGACCCCTGAGGGAGCAGGAGAGCAGTGGGATGCAGACCTCAAATTCTCATAAAAAGAACAGACTTAATGGTTTGACTGAGACTATAAGGACCCCGGAGGTCATGGTCCCAGACCTTCTATTAGCCCAAGACTGGAACCATTCCCGAAGCCAACTCTTCAGACAGGGATTGGACTGGACTATAAGACAGAAAATGATACTGGGGAAGAGTGAGCTTCTTGGATCAAGTAGACACATGAGACTATGTGGGCAGCTTCTGTCTGGTGAGGAGATGAGAGGGCAGAGAGGGTCAGAAGCTGGCCAAATGGACACGAAAATAGAGAGTGGAGGGAACGAGTGTGCTGTCTCATTAGAGGGAGAGCAAATAGGAGAATGCATAGCAAGGTGTATATAAGTTTTTGTATGAGATACTGACTTGGTTCGTAAACTTTCACGTAAAGCACAATAAATATTAAAAAAATAAATAAAATCAGGGGGACAGACCAGATACACATTAAGGTCGTAAGAGCCTTGGAATCTCACTTACAACAATGATGGATTATTTTGAAAGCCATACCCACAGATAATAACAGGGATTCTAATAATAAACAAAACTGATAAACAACTGATGACCTAAAAAACCTCATATGAATGATCAATTTTAAGTTATTCCATGAACCCTTCAATAAAAGTGCTTTATAAAATAACAAAAAACATACAATTTGTCTGAGCCTCCTTTTTACACCTTTGATAAACAATCACGAGGTAAAAGCAGGAATATAAGACTTGGATAATTTACAAACAATATTCCAGAGCTAACATAAATTTCCCTAAAAGCCGAACTCCTAAGAAACTCTCTACATTTCTTTTGCTGTTTAAAATTCTCCCACAGCAAACCCATCTGAAAATAAGTACATCTATTTTGGCCTGATATCATGGTCACAAATAAGTGAGTCAAAATTCTTTTTTTTTTTTTTATTAACTTTTATTGAGCTTCAAGTGAACGTTTACAAATCAAGTCAGTCTGTCATACATAAGTTAATATACATCTTACTCCTTGCTCCCACTTGCTCTCCCCCTAATGAGTCAGCCTTTCCAGTCTCCTTTCGTGAAAACTTTGTCAGCCTCCAACTCTCTCTATCCTCCCATCCCCCCTCCAGACAGGAGATGCCAACACAGTCTCAAGTGCCCACCTGATATAATTAGCTCACTCTTCATCAGCATCTCTCTTCCACCGACTGTCCAGTCCCTTTCATGTCTGATGAATTGTCTTCGGGGATGGTTCCCATCCTGTGCCAACAGAAGGTTTGGGGACCATGACCGCCGGGATTCCTCTAGTCACATCCAGACCATTAAGTATGGTCTTTTTATGAGAATTTGGGGTCTGCATCCCACTGATCTCCTGCTCCCTCAGGGGTTCTCCATTGTCCTCCCTGTGAGGGCAGTCATCAATTGTGGCCAGGCACCAACTAGTTCTTCTGGTCTCAGGATGATGTAGGTCTCTGGTTCATGTGGCCCTTTCTGTCTCTTGGGCTCTCAGTTGTCCTGTGACCTTGGTGTTCTTCATTCTCCTTTGATCCAGGTGGGTTGAGACCAATTGATGCATCTTAGATGGCCGCTTGTTAGCTTTTAAGACCCCAGATGCCACATTTCAAAGTGGGATGCAGAATGTTTTCATAATAGAATTATTTTGCCAATTGACTTAGAAGTCCCCTTAAACTATGGTTCCCAAACCCCCGCCCTTGCTCTGCTGACCTTTGAAGTATTCAGTTTATCCCGGAAACTTCTTTGCTTTTGGTCCAGTCCAGTCCAGTTGAGCTGACCTTCCATGTATTGAGTGTTGTCCTTCCCTTCACCTAAAGCAGTTCTTTTCAACTAATTAATCAGTAAAAAACCCTCGCCCTCCCTCCCTCCCTCCCCCCCTCGTAACCACAAAAGTATGTGTTCTTCTCAGTTTATACTATTTCTCAAGATCTTATAATAGTGGTCTTATACAATATTTGTCCTTTTGCCTCTGACTCATTTCGCTCAGCATAATGCCTTCCAGGTTCCTCCACGTTATGAAATGTTTCACAGATTCGTCACTGTTCTTTATCGATGCGTAGTATTCCATTGTGTGAATACACCACAATTTATTTACCCATTCATCCGTACATGGACACCTTGGTTGCTTCCAGCTTTTTGCTATTGTAAACAGAGCTGCAATAAACATGGGTGTGCATATATCGGTTTGTGTGAAGGCTCTTATTTCTCTAGGGTATATTCGGAGGAGTGGGATTTCTGGGTTGTATGGTAGTTCTATTTCTAACTGTTTAAGATAACGCCAGATAGATTTCCAAAGTGGTTGTACCAATTTACATTCCCACCAGCAGTGCATAAGAGTTCCAATCTCTCCGCAGCCTCTCCAACATTTATTATTTTGTGTTTTTTGGATTAATGCCAGCCTTGTTGGAGTGAGATGGAATCTCATCGTAGTTTTAATCTGCATTTCTCTAATGGCTAATGATCGAGAGCATTTTCTCATGTATCTGTTAGCTGCCTGAATATCTTCTTTAGTGAAGTGTGTGTTCATATCCTTTGCCCACTTCTTGATTGGGTTGTTTGTCTTTTTGTGGTTGAGTTTTGACAGAATCATGTAGATTTTAGAGATCAGGCGCTGGTTGGAGATGTCATAGCTGAAAATTCTTTCCCAGTCTGTAGGTGGTCTTTTTACTCTTTTGGTGAAGTTTTTAGATGAGCATAGGTGTTTGATTTTTAGGAGCTCCCAGTTATCAGGTTTCTCTTCGTCATTTTGGGTAATGTTTTGTATTCTGTTTATGCCTTGTATTAGGGCTCCTAAGGTTGTCCCTGTTTTTTCTTCCATGATCTTTATCGTTTTAGTCTTTATGTTCAGGTCTTTGATCCACTTGGAGTTAGTTTTTGTGCTTGGTGTGAGGTATGGGTCCTGTTTCATTTTTTTGCAAATGGATATCCAGTTATGCCAGCACCGTTTGTTAAAAAGACTATCTTTTCCCCAATTAACTGACACTGGGCCTTTGTCAAATATCAGCTGCTCAGATGTGGATGGATTTATGGGTTCTCGATTCTGTTCCATTGGTCTATGTGCCTGTTGTTGTACCAGTACCAGGCTGTTTTGACTACTGAGGCTGTATAATAGCTTCTGAAATCAGGTAGAGTGAGGCCTCCCACTTTCTTCTTCTTTTTCAGTAATGCTTTGCTTATCAGAGGCTTCTTTCCCTTCCATATGAAATTGGTGATTTGTTTCTCTATCACCTTAAAAAATGACATTGGAATTTGGATCGGAAGTGTATTGTATGTATAGATGGCTTTTGGCAGAATAGACATTTTTACTATGTTAAGTCTTCCTATCTATGAGCAAGGTATGTTTTTCCACTTAAGTATGTCCTTTTTAATTTCTTGTAGTAGAGCTTTGTAGTTTTCTTTCTATAGGTCTTTTACATCCTTGGTAAGATTTGTTCCTAAGTATTTTATCTTCTTGGGGGCTACTGTGAACGGTATTGATTTGGTTATTTCCTCTTCGATGTTCTTTTTGTTGATGTAGAGGAATCCAAGTGATTTTTGTATGTTTATTTTATAACCTGCGACCCTGCCAAACTCTTCTATTAGTTTCAGTAGTTTTCTGGAGGATTCCTTAGGGTTTTCTGTGTATAAGATCCTGTCATCTGCAAATAGAGATAATTTTACTTCCTCCTTGCCAATCCAGACGCCTTTTATTTCTTTGTCTAGCCTAATTGCCCTGGCTAGGTTTCTAGCACGACGTTGAATAAGAGCGGTGATAAAGGGCATCCTTGTCTGGTTCCCGTTCTCAAGGGAAATGCTTTCAGGTTCTCTCCATTTAGAGTGATGTTGGCTATTGGCTTTGCATAGATGCCCTTTATTATGTTGAGGAATTTTCTTTCAATTCCTATTTTGGTGAGAGTTTTTATCATAAATGGGTGTGGGACTTTGTCAAATGCCTTTTCTGCATCAATTGATAAGATCATGTGGTTTTTGTCTTTTGTTTTATTTATGTGATGGATTACATTAATGGTTTTTCTGATATTAAACCAGCCTTGCATACCTGGTATAAATCCCACTTGATCATGGTGAATTATTTTTTTGATATGTTGTTGAATTCTATTGGCTAGAATTTTGTTCAGGATTTTTGCATCTATGTTCATGAGGGATATAAGTCTGTAATTTTCTTTTTTTGTAATGTCTTTACCTGGTTTTGGTATCAGGGAGATGGTGGCTTCATAGAATGAGTTGGGTAGTATTCCGTCATTTTCTATGCTTTGAAATACCTTTAGTAGTAGTGGTGTTAACTCTTCTCTGAAAGTTTGGTAGAACTCTGCAGTGAAGCCGTCAGGGCCAGGGCTTTTTTTTGTTGGGAGTTTTTTGATTACCGTTTCAATCTCTTTTTTTGTTATGGGTCTATTTAGTTGTTCTACTTCTGAGTGTGTTAGTTTAGGTAGGTAGTGTTTTTCCAGGAGTTCATCCATTTCTTCTAGGTTTTCAAATTTATTAGAGTACAACTTTTCGTAATAATCTGAAATGATTCTTTTCATTTCAGTTGGTTCTGTTGTGATGTGGTTCTTCTGGTTTCTTATTCGGGTTATTTGTTTCCTTTCCTGTATTTCTTTAGTCAGTCTAGCCAATGGTTTATCAATTTTGTTAATTTTTTCAAAGAACCAGCTTTTGGCTTTGTTAATTCTTTCAATTGTTTTTCTGTTTTCTAATTCATTTAGTTCAGCTCTAATTTTTATTATTTGTTTTCTTCTGGTGCCTGATGGATTCTTTTGTTGCTCACTTTCTATTTGTTCAAGTTGTAGGGACAGTTCTCTAATTTTGGCTCTTTCTTCTTTTTGTATGTGTGCATTTATCGATATAAATTGGCCTCTGAGCACTGCTTTTGCTGTGTCCCAGAGGTTTTGACAGGAAGTATTTTCATTCTCGTTGCATTCTATGAATTTCCTTATTCCCTCCTTGATGGCTTCTATAACCCAGTCTTTTTTCAGGAGGGTATTGTTCAGTTTCCAAGTATTTGATTTCTTTTCCCTAGTTTTTCTGTTATTGATTTCTAGTTTTATTGCCTTGTGGTCTGAGAAGATGCTTTGTAATATTTCGATGTTTTAGATTCTGCAAAGGTTTGTTTTATGACCTAATATGTGGTCTATTCTAGAGAATGTTCCATGTGCGCTAGAAAAAAAAGTATACTTTGCAGCAGTTGGGTGGAGAGTTCTGTATAAGTCAATGAGGTCAAGTTGGTTGATTGTTGTAATTAGGTCTTCTGTGTCTCTATTGAGCTTCTTACTGGATGTCCTGTCCTTCTCCGAAAGTGGTGTGTTGAAGTCTCCTACTATAATTGTGGAGGTGTCTATCTCACTTTTCAGTTCTGTTAAAATTTGATTTATGTATCTTGCAGCCCTGTCATTGGGTGCATAAATATTTAATATGGTTATGTCTTCCTGATCAATTGTCCCTTTTATCATTATATAGTGTCCTTCTTTATCCTTTGTGGTGGATTTAAGTCTAAAGTCTATTTTGTCAGAAATTAATATTGCTACTCCTCTTCTTTTTTGCATATTGTTTGCTTGATATATTTTTTTCCATCCTTTGAGTTTTAGTTTGTTTGTGTCTCTAAGTCTAAGGTGTGTCTCTTGTAGGCAGCATATAGACGGATCGTGTTTCTTTATCCAGTCCAATACTCTCTGTCTCTTTATTGGTGCATTTAGTCCATTTACATTCAGTGTAATTATAAAGAAGTGTTTAGTGTTGTCATTTTGATGCCTTTTTATGTGTGTTGTTGACAATTTCATTTTTCCACATACTCTTTTATGCTGAGACGTTTTTCTTAGTAAATTGTGAGATCCTCATTTTCGTAGTGTTTGACTTTATGTTTGTTGAGTCGTTATGTTTTTCTTGGCTTTTATCTTGAGTTATGGAGTTGTTATACCTCTTTGTGGTTACCTTATTATTTACCCCTATTTTTCTAAGTAAAAACCTAACTTGTATTGTTCTATATCGCCTTGTGTCACTCTCCATATGGCAGTTCTATGCCTCCTGTATTTAGTCCCTCTTATTGATTATTGTGATCTTTTACATATTGACTTCAGTGATTCCCTGTTATGAGCATTTTTTTTTTTTTGAATTAGGCTTAATTTGTTTTTGTGATTTCCCTATTTGAGTTGATATCAGGATGTTCTGTTTTGTGACCTTGTGTTGTGCTGGTATCTGATATTATTGGTTTTCTGACCAAACAATATCCTTTAGTATTTCTTGTAGCTTTGGTTTGGTTTTTGCAAATTCTCTAAACTTGTGTTTATCTGTAAATATCTTAATTTCGCCTTCATATTTCAGAGAGAGTTTTGCTGGATATATGATCCTCGGCTGGCAGTTTTTCTCCTTCAGTGTTCTGTATATGTCGTCCCATTGCCTTCTTGCCTGCATGGTTTCTGCTGAGTAGTCTGAACTTATTCTTATTGATTCTCCCTTGAAGGAAACCTTTCTTTTCTCCCTGGCTGCTTTTAAATTTTTCTCTTTATCTTTGGTTTTGGCGAGTTTGATGATAATATGTCTTGGTGTTTTTCTTTTTGGATCAATCTTAAATGGGGTTTGAAGAGCATCTTGGATAGATATCCTTTCGTCTTTCATGATGTCAGGGAAGTTTTCTGTCAGGAGATCTTCAACTATTTTCTCTGTGTTTTCTGTCCTCCCTCCCTGTTCTGGGACTCCAATCACACACAAGTTATCCTTCTTGATAGAGTCCCACATGATTCGTAGGGTTTCTTCATTTTTTTTAATTCTTTTATCTGATTTTTTTTCAACTATGTTGGTGTTAATTCCCTGGTCCTCCAGATGTCCCAGTCTGCATTCTAATTGCTCGAGTCTGCTCCTCTGACTTCCTATTGCGTTGTCTAATTCTGTAATTTTATTGTTAATCTTTTGGATTTCTACATGCTGTCTCTCTATGGATTCTTGCAACTTATTAATTTTTCCACTATGTTCTTGAATAATCTTTTTGAGTTCTTCAACAGTTTTATTAGTGTGTTCCTTGGCTTTCTCTGCAGTTTGCCTTATTTCGTTTGTGATGTCTTGAAGCATTCTGTAAATTAGTTTTTTATATTCTGTATCTGATAATTCCAGGATTGTATCTTCATTTGGGAAAGATTTTGATTCTTTTGTTTGGGGGGGTTGTAGAAGCTGTCATGGTCTGCTTCTTTATGTGGTTTGATATGGACTGCTGTCTCCGAGCCATCACTGGGAAACTAGTTTTTCCAGAAAATCCACTAAAAAAAAATGCAGTCAGATCCCTATCAGAACTGGCTTTGGATTATAACCGCCACCTTGTTCCCTGTAAGGATGAAAGTCTGAGATTTGGATCATATATGCTTGGCTGTAGCTGGTTCTGTTTTTAGTCCAATTAGGGGTGGATTTTTGGTCCCTGGGTTTTTTGTGTTTCCTTCTCTCAGGCCGGAAGAGTGGGTCAGGAAAAGACCAAAAGAAAAAAAAAGGGGGGGGAAGCAAAGCCGCCGCGGAGCCGGAGCCGTTCTCCCTCTGGCTCAGGAAATTCCAATGTTAATGAAGCCGCCTGGGGAGGGTGGGGGAGGGATCAGAGAGATAGGAGAATAGCACCTCAGAATATAGCCAGAGTTGCTTGTCTTGCTTGGAATGACTACTTTATCTAAGACTCCCGAGGGGCGTGTTGCCTATGTGTGCTGGCTGTGTGGAGATTGCCCCCGGGGATCTGGCCCACTGAAGCCGCGGTCAGATCCTCCGCTGCCAGTCCCATGCCCAGCGTCAAGGTTCTCCTGCTGGGACGGTGCACTCCCAACTCCAAATTCAGTCGCTGCCTCCCGGGGACTTCTCGTCCCGCCAGCGGCGTTGCCGCGCAGCCTCCGCGAACCAGCTGGGCCCCCTCCCGGGGTTAGTTCAGGGTAGTGGAGCAGCTCCCCGTGCTTGTGCCGTGACAGTGCCCAGTCAAAAGCCCAGCGGCAAGATTCCTCGGCTGGGACGCTGCTCTCCCAGCTCCAAGACCAGTCACTGCCTCCCGGGGACTTCTCCCACTGGCTGCGTCATCACGCCGCCCACGCGGACCGGCTGGGCCCCCTCCCAGGGTGAGTTCAGGGGGGTAGGGCTGTGCCTCTTGTTTGCGCCCTCAGCTCCCCTGGGCCCTCCCCTAAATCGGGCGCCAAGGTTATCTTACTGGGATGCTGGCTCCAGGCTCCGAAAACAATCGCTGCTTCCCCGTATTTGTTCGTTTTCCATCTCTAAATCTGTGCTTGTTGTTCAGGGTTCGTAGATTGTTATGCATGTGATCGATTCACTTGTTTTTCCGAGTCTTTGTTGCAAGAGGGATCCGAGGTAGCGTCTACCTAGTCTGCCATCTTGGCCCTGCCCCCTCAAAATGTTTTAATAATATTTAACCAATAGCACTTTCTTCCTCCTCAGATTAAGTTCACATAAAAAGCACTTACAGATCCAATACAGTGACAATCTTATGCAAAATATACAATTAATTAAGGCTTTACCTGGTGGCGCAGTGGTTAAGAGCTATGGCTGCCAACCAAAAGGTTAGGAGTTCGAATTCACCAGCCACTCTCCTTGGAAATCCTACGGGGCAATTCTAATCTTCCCTATAGGGTCACTATGAGTCAGAATCAACTTGACAGCAATGCGTTTCATTTCTGTTATACACTTAAGATTAAATGCCAATTCTACTAAAACTTTGTTTAAATCCCAACGTACTGAAAATAATTTGAAGAATTACATTTAAGTTACCTTAGGCATTCAATCATGCGAGAAGCAATTTTTTTCCGCCGCATCATGCTGAATACCCATATTCGACTGATCCCACATATAGCAGGCTCTGGCAATGTTGAGCAGCACCAGGCTTTTTGCCTTTCAAATCTAACTTTTTCTTCTTCTGTTCCGATAACTGGAAGTTTCTCTTCTATAACTCTGTAGCCCTAAAGGTGTCAAAATTGGGGAAAAATTTTTAAAATGAGAATGTTAATTAGCAATTGTTTAGTACTGACCTCAGTGAAGACGTCATCACGGTTCTCTGGCTTCTTAAACTATGGATACCACTTATGACTTCATTCTCGTTTTCAGAAAATAAATAAACCTGGTTCCACATTCTGTTCTAATTCATTTACTAGTTATGTGACATGACAGGAAGTTACTTAATTTCTCTCCATGCATTAGGCTCCTCACAGATAATTTGGGGATGTTCACCATCTCTCTCAAGAGAGTTGTTGAGAAATTAACTAAGGTATTACATAAAAAGAACACTGCCATCATACTGGGCCTGTAATACTAACGCAACGTTAGTTCTCTCCACTTCCAGAATTCTAAGGACCAGCCAAGTACACATTAAGAACACAGCAGTAATAACAACAAATGTTTCTGAGACTGCTGCCATAGTTGTAGGGTACACAGCTGTGTGGCAACTAGAAACAGGGATGGCAGAGGATGTCAAGAATTTAGAAAGGCCCTTTCCCCAATGCCAATTTCTGTTTTTAATGAACTTTTAAAAACATACATTTCCCTTGCCGTTTAGTTGCCAAAAAGAACATGGCCAGCCCACTGATAGGACATGATACAAACCTTTAAAGCAATTAATTAGACAACACAAATAAGAGCTAGGAAACAAACATTACCTAGCTATCTTCTAAACACTGCTACAAGTCATTTTTGGAGCTAGGTGGGACAGGAATTAAAACACAACACAGTATTTTGTTGTTTTTTAAGTTTTGTTTTGTTTGTTTACAATTTGGCCTCTAAGCACAAGCCAACTACTTCACCTAGTGCTCAGTCACAGAACAGGTGATCTGTTCCAGGGATCAGCAAACTTTCTATAAGGGCCAGACAGTATTTCAGGATTTGCTGCCCACCTGGTCACTTTGGCAACAACTCAACTACTCAACTCTGCCTCTATTGTGAGGAGGCAGCCAGAGACAATATGTAAACAAATGGATGTGGCTGTGTTACAATGAAACTGTATTTACAAATAGGCTGGATTTTAGCATGGACCGTAGTTTGCCAACCTTTGATTTATTCCAGTGCTGAAGGGACTTACTGAGGCAGCCATTACATTAGAAATTTCCTAAACAAAATTTAACACTGCTTTTGATTCTATAGGAGTCCTGCTAGTACAGTGCTTAAGCGCTCAGCTGACAACCAAAAGTTTGACAGTTTGAACCCACCAGCCACTTTGAAAGAGAAAGATGTGGCAGTCTGCTTCCAAAAAGATTTACAGCCTTGGAAACCCTGTGCTATAGGGTCGCTATGAGTTGGAATCAACTTGATAGCAAGGGTTTAGTCTGGTTCGGTTTTTGATTTTATAGAATTTTTATCTTATATTCTAAACTGAGAAACTAATCCCCATGTAAAATACAACTCCACGGTGTTACAGAATCACACACTGGAATTCTTGTACTCATACTTAAATGTAGATAAATTTATCAGGAATATCAAGATTACATAGTGAAGTCAGTAAAAAAAAAAAAAAAAAACTACTTACAAGTGCTCTTCATCACTTACCTGCTGGATATGTTCTGCAATTAGGCAGCCAACTACTTTTTTATCATTAGAAATAAAGAGAAGTGTTTTAGTTCTCGAATAGCACATTAGTGGAGCCTGCTGGAAGCCTAAATCATTATCAACCATCTCTCTAATTTCATCAACCTGCCAAATAAAAAACAATTTTTTAAACAATAAAAGCACTGTATATGTATGTTTGCATATATATACGTATATATAAAATGATGTACTTCAGTAAGTTGGTACATTATTCCAAACAGAACATTCTCTAAAGGGTTATTTTGAGTAACTAACTCAGTGGGTAACCATTACTGCTTTGTTTTGTTCTTAAGCCCTGCAGACCACTTTGCAAAATGGGGGAGACTAAAAGTGATGCCAAGCCCAGGTTTTAATTTATGGCAGTCTAGAAAGTGAGCACCACTCATCTGTCAACTTATCAGCTGGTGTGTTCCTGTAATGCTGGAAGCTATGCCACTAATATTTCAAATATCAGCAGGCTCACCTATGGTGGACAGGTTTCAGCTGAGTTTTCAGACTAAGACTGACAAGAAAGAAGGGCCTGGCAATTTACTTCTAAAAACAATTGGCCAGTGAAAACCTTATGAACAGCAGTGGAACACTGTCTGATAAAGCACCAGAAGATGAGCCTCTCAGGTTGAAAACAAAACAAAACAAAAACCAAGCCCACTGCCTTCGAGTCAATTCCAACTCAGCAACCCTATAGGACAGGGTAGAACTGCCCCACAGAGTTTCCAAGGAGCATCTGGTGGATTCCAATTGCCGACCTCTTGGTTAGCAGCCTTAGCTCTTACCCACCGTGCCACCAGGGTTTTCCTCAGGTTGGAAGGCGTGCAAAATATGACTGGGCAAGACCTTTATTAGCTGACGTGACATGACTCAAAATGAGAAGAAGCAGTTGCAAACATCCATTAATAACTGAAAGATGGAAGGTACGAAGTATGAATCTAGGAAAATTGGAAGTCATCAAAAATGAAATGGAACTCATAAAGACTGATACCCTAGGCATTAGTGAACTGAAATGGACTGGTATTGGCCATTTTGAATCAGACAATCATATGCTATGCTGGGAATGACAAACAGGAGAAGAATGATGTCACATTCATTGTCAAAAAGAACATTTCAAGATCTATCTGGAAGTACAACGCTGTCAGTGATAGGATACTATCCATATGCCTACAAGTAAAATCAGTTAATATGACTATTATTACAATTTATATTCAACTGTTAAGGCCAAAGATGAAGAAATTAAAGATTTTTCCCAACTACAGCAGTTTGAAATTGATTGAACATGCAATCAAGATGCAGTGATAATTATTGGTGACTGGAATGCGAAAGTTGGAAACAAAGAAAAAGCATCAGTAGTTGGAAAGTATGGCCTTGGTGACAGAAACAACGCCGGAGATCACATGATAGTATTTCGCAAGACCAACGACTTCTTCATTGGAAATACCTTTTTTCAACAACATAAATGGCAACTACACATAGACTTCACCAGATGGAACACACAGGAACCAAATGGACTACATCTGTGGAAAGATGATGGAGAAGCTCAGTATCATCATCAGAACAAGGCCAGGGGCCAACTGCAGAACAGACTATCAACTGCTCATATGGAAGTTTGAGATGAAGATGAAGATAATTAAACAAGTCCAACAAAAGTCCAAGTACTACCTTGAATATACCCCACCTGAATTTGGAGACCATCTCAAGAAGAGATTTGATACATTGAATACTAATGATTGAAGATCATACAAGTTGTGGGATGCCCTCAAGAACATTAGACATGAAGAAAACAAAAGGCCATTAAAAAAACAGGAAAGAAAGAAAAGACCAAAATGGATGTCAGAAGAAACTCTAAAACTTGCTCTTGTACCTAGAGTAGCTAAAACAAATGGAAGAAACGATGAAGTAAAAGGGCTGAACAAAGGATTTCAAAGGGCGGTTCAAGAAGACAAATGAAGTATTATAACGAAATGTGCAAAGACCTGGAGTTAGAAAACCAAAAGGGAAGGACATGCTCAATATTTCTTAAGCTGAGAGAACTGAAGAAAACATTCAAGCCTCAAGTTGCAATACTGAAGGATTCTATGGACAAAATATTGAATGACGCAGGAAACATCAAAGGAAAATGGCAAGAATACATGGACTCACTGTACCAAAAAGAACAGGTCCAAGTTCAACCATTCCAAGATCAAGAATATGATCAAGAACCGACGGTATTAAAGGAAGATGTCCAGGATGCACTGAAGGCATTGGCTAAAAACAAGGCTACAGGAACTGACAGGATACCAATTGAGATGTTTCAATAACAGATTCAGCTCTGGCAGTGCTCGCTCCATCTATGCCAAGAAATCTGGAAGACAACTACCTGGCCAACCGACTGGAAGAGTACCCACTTCAGAGAAAAGGTGATCCAACAGAATGCAGAATTTATCAAACATCTCATTAATATATGGGGCAGCTCTACTCTGTCTTATAGGGTCGCTATGAGTCGGAATCAACTCAACGGCACTGGGTTGGGTTTTGATATCATTAATATCACACTCAAGTAAAATTTTGCTGATGATAATTCAAAAGCGTTGCAGCAGTATATCGACAGCGAACTGCCAGAAATTCAAGCCAGATTCAGAAAACGATGTGGAATGAGCGATATCATTGCTGATGTCAGATGGGATAGTGGCTGAAAGCAGAGAATACCAGAAGGATGTTTACCTGTGTTTTATTGACTATGCGAAGACTGTGCGCATCATAACATTAGGAAGAATGAGAATTCCAGAACACTTAAATGTGCTCATGAGGAACCTGTACATGGATCAAAAAGCAGTCCTTTGAACCAAACAAGGGGATACTGCATGGTTGAAAATCAGGAAAGGTATGTGTCAGGGTTGTATCCTTTCACCATACTTATTCCTTCTGTACACTGAGTAAATAATCTGAGAAGCTGGACTATAAAAAGAAAAATGAAGCATCAGGATTGGAGGAAGATTCATTAACAACCTGCAATATGCAGCTGATACAACCTTGCTTGCAGAATGTGAAGAAGACTTAAAACTGAGGAAGATCAGCCTTTAGTATGAATTACACCCCAACATAAAGAAAATAAAAATCCTCATAAAGAGACAAATAAGCAACATCATGAAAAACAGAGAAGAGACTGAAGTTGTCAAAGATTTCATTTTACTTGGATCTACAACCAAAGCCCATGGGAGCAGCAGTCAAGAAATCAAATGGCATATTGCATTGGGCAAATCTGCTGCAAAACACCTTTTTCAAGTGTTAAAATGCAAATATGTCACCTTGAGGAGTAAGGTGTGCCTGACCCAAGCCACAGTATTTTCAATCGCCTCAAATGCATGTGAAAGCTGATCAATAAAGAAGGAGACCAAAGAAGGATTGATGTCTTTGAATTATGGTGTTGGCAAAGAATACTGACTATACCATGGACTGCTATAAGAACGAACAAGGCTGTCTTGGAAGAAATACAGCCAGAGTGTTTCTTGGAAGCGAGGATGGTAAGACTGTCTCAATTACTTTGGATATGTTATCAGGACGGACCAGTCCCTGGAGAAGGACATCATGCTTGGTAAAGTAGAGGGTCAGCAAAAAAGAGGAGAACCCTCAACAAAATGGACCAACACAGTGGCTGAAACAATGGACTCGAATATAGCAAGAACTGTGAGGGCTGTGCAGGACTGGGCAGTGTTTCGTTCTGTTGTACACAGGCTTGCTATGACTCAGACCCAACTCGACAGCACCTAACAACAACTAGGGAGTGAGAGGTTAAGAGCACCTACAATACGTAATGAGGACCTTAAGGCGCCCCATTAAAAACATCATAGGTTTGTGAAATGGGGAGAGCTTCACTGGAGGAGTCTTGGCTAGGCAAGCCACATTTCCCCCTAAGCCTTAATTAGTACTGTCATCAGTTAAATGAAGTAGCTAACAGAGAAAGAAACTCATGTTTACTCTTTGTCAACCATCTATGGGCCAGACATTATGCAAAGCACTTTATCCACAATCTCTTGAAGGTTTTTGGTTCCTCCCTTTATATATGGAAGAAATAAGACTCAAAGATTTAGTAACCTTCCCATATCAATTATCAAACATTTTAAAAACCGAGTAATAAGGATTTGACCCAAAATGTTAACATGACATCAAACTGTGCTTCTTCCAGTTTTAACCTCCCAGAACTGTGGTCAAAGTTAAATAGAAGCTCAGACCTTTGAAGGCACTCAAACCCAAGACTTGTATACACACTGAAACATTAGTCTCCTCCCAATTAAAAACAATGTCCACATATTCAGTCCAATAAACACTCATTTGTGTTAGTAAGTTGAATAATGCAGATAATCTCTAACAGGGTTCAGTATTTGTATCTCTGACATGCAGAATACCACATAGCTTATACCTTACTCAGTGATGAAAACTGAAGTCCCCCTAATCCTGGATCAGTATCCCACAATACAACTCCCGCTTCGGTTCCTACAGGGAAATGACTCACAATTCCCTAATTTTTAATTTTTAACCTATTTTGGGTTACTAACTTTTAACCTACTAAATTATAGTTTACTGAGATTTTATCCTAAGGAAGTGAAATGAAGACATTAGCAATTCACTGAGGATTCTTAAAAAGTCTGGCTTCCACAATGTGGACCTAACAAAGGTCTCTACTTCACATTTCTACACGATGATGGTATTCCAAAACGTCCATAATTTAATTTTCATTTAGTCAATCACTGATCCAACATTACTTCGATAGGTATGTATTTCTGTACAAGGATCAATGTTTCAAGTATGAGACATGTGCTACATTTCCATGTCATTCTAAGTACAACTGTCTACATTGTTATGCAGTGGTAGTAGGAAGACCTATTTGTGTATCTGGGATTATATACAGGGCATCTGAAAAGTCAGGAACCACAGGATAAACTTATGTTTTAAGTAGAATGTCAGTTACATTTTTAAGTAATAGATTCAAAGTGTTTCTCTTCAACCTCCTTTTCAGGTGAATTATTTCTAAATTTAAAGAGGTCCAATTGTCAACCTGAAAAAAGTTTAATAAATACACTATTTTGTGTTTCCAAGGATTTTGCACATATTGTAGTGTATTTTTTTCAGATAAACCATTGGACCAACTGCTTTACATTATGAAGCACTTCTGAAAAAGCACCTTTGCTTTTTGAAGAAAAACGTATGAAACTATCTTAAAATGTAACTAATATAAAAATTAGTTTAATACCCAAAATATATAAATAACTCCTACAATTCAACAATAAAGAGGCAAAAACCCAATTAAAAAATGGGGAAAAGTCTTGCAATAGACATTTTTCCAAAGAAGCTATACTAACAGACAATAAGCAGATGAAAATATGCTCAACATCACCAGTCATTAGGAAAATGCAAATCAAAACCACAATGAGATATCACTTTACCTCCACTAGGATGGTTATTATCAGAAAAATGGAAAATAACAAGTATTGGCGAGGAGATGAAGAAAACTGAAACTCTCCTGCACTGCTGGTAGATATTAAGTACACCTGCTGTGGAAAACAGTTTGGCAGTTCCTCAAAAAGTTAAACACAGAATTAGCAATTCTACTCTATACCCCAAAGAATTGAAAGCAGGGAACTCAAACAGATGCTTATAATGTCAATGTTCACTGTGGCATTATTCACAATAATCAAAAGCTGGAAACAACCCAAGTGTCCTCCAACAGATGAATCCCAAAAACCCACAGATGAGTGGACAAACAAAATGCAATATATATATATATGCAATAGAATATTATTCAGCCATAAAAAGAAATGAAGTTCTGATACATGGTATGATATGGATAAACCTTGAAAACATTATGCTAAGTGAAAGAAGTCAGGTATGAAAGAACAAATATTTTATCATCCCACTTAAATGAAATATCTAGAATAAGCAAATGCATAGAGACAAACGTTAAGTACCCCTTAGCTAATAACTCCCATATCCCTCTCCCCCAGACACTGTCCCTCTCCTCCAGACTCTGGGGGAGAGGGAAATGAAGAGTTATTAGTGAAAGGGTACTGAGTTTCTGTTTGGAGTGATGGAAAACTTTTGGAAATGGATAGTGGTTATAGTTGCACAACATGGTAAATGTAATTAATGTCACTAAATTTACACTTAAAGAATGGTTAAAATGGCAAATTTTTTGTTATATATGTTTTACCACAATAAAACTTTCTTTAAAGTTTATCCTATGGTTCCCAACTTTTAAGACACTCTATATAAATGAAATGCTTCCAGGGTTCATTACCTCCCTGGTTCATTTTCAACATAATAAACTCTCTGGATCCTTAAATTATGGAACTTTAAGTTGGACTAAGCCTTGATTCACACTAAATAAGAGGATTTTCTTTAGGTTTTCTATATTATATTTATAAATTGAAGTATATCTCTATTTTCAATATCATTATATTATTATCTAATGTTTAATTTCAGGTTTTTATGGCCTACTAAGTTTTTTTCTGCAATAGTTTTTATTTAGAAATTTAGTCTTAGAATGGATTTTTATATTTTATTAATTTAAACAGTCACAATTACTGTGATTCAACTTTTAATTCTAATTCTCAAAATCATTTAGCATAATTCATTAACTTAACTAGCATACCTTCTACTCCATCACTGAAATTATTGATAATACAAGACACTAATCAATTCATCTAAAATGCAATTCACTAGGAAGAAGGACCCGGCAGTCTACTTCTGAAAAGCATTAGCCAGTGAAAACCTTATGAACAGCAGCAGTACACTGTCTGATATAGTGCTGGAAAATGAGCCCCCAAGGTTGCAAAGGCACTCAAAAGACGACTGGAGAAGAGCTGCCTCCTCAAAGTACAGTCGCCCTTAACGACATGGATGGAGAAAAGCTTTCAGGACCTTTATTTCCTGATGTGGCACAACTCAAAATGAGAAGAAACAGCTGTAAACATACACTGATAACCAGAACCTGGAATGTATGGAGTATGAATCTAGGAAAATTGGAAATCGTCAAAAATGAAATGGAACACATAAACATCAATACCCTAGGTATCAGTAAGCTGAAAGGGATTGGTATTGGCCATTCTGAATCAGACAATCATATAGTCTAATGCTAGGAATGACAACTTGAAGGGGAATGGTGTTGCATCCATTGTCAAAAATAACATTTCAAGATCTATCCTGAAGTACAACGCTGTCAGTGACAGGATAATATCCAAACACCTACAAGAAAGACCAGTTATTACGACTATTATTCAAACTTATGCACCAACTACTAAGGCCAAAGATGAAGAAATAGATTTTTATCAGCTGCTGCAGTCTGAAATTGATCAAACGTGCAATCAAGATGACTGGTGACTGGAAAGTAAAAGTTGGAAACAAAGAAGAAGGATCAGTAGTTGGAAAATACAGCCTTGGTGACAGAAACAAAGACAGAAATAGAATGATAGAATTTTGCAAGAGCAACGACTTGTTCGTTGCAAATACCTTCTTTCACCAACATAAACAGCGACTATACACATGGACCTCGCGAGATGGAACACACAGGAATCAAACTGACTACATCTGTCGGAAGAGATGATGGAAAAGCTCAGTATCATCCATCAGAACAAGGCCAGGGGCCGACTGTGGAACAGACCATCAATTGCTCATATGCAAGTTCAAGCTGAAACTGAAGAAAATCAGAGCAAGTCCACGAGAGCCAAAATATGACCTTGAGTATATTCCACCTGAAGTCAGAGACCATCTCAAGAATAGATTTGATGCACTGAACACTAGTGACTGAAGACTAGACAAACTGTGGAATGACATCAAGGACATCATACACGAAGAAAGTAAGAGGTCACTGAAAAGACAGGAAAGGAAAGGAAAGACCAAGATGGATGTCAGAGAACACTCTGAAACTTGCTCACAAACATCAAGCAGCTAAAGCAAAAGAAAGAAATGATGAAGTAAAAGAACTGAACAGAAGATTTCAAAGGGCAGCTCAGGAAGACCAAGTATTATAATGACACGTGCAAAGAGCTGCAGATAGAAAACCAGAAACGAAGAACACGCTCGGCGTTTCTCAAGCTGAAAGAACTGAGGAAAAAATTCAAGCCTCGAGTTGCAATAGTGAAGGATTCCATGGGGAAAATACTAAACGATGCAGGGAGCATCCAAAAAAGATGGAAGGAATACACAGAGTCATTATACCAAAAAGAATTAGAGGATGTATCAAGAGGCAGCATATGATCAGGAACTGATGGTACTGAAGGAAGAAGTCCAAGCTGCTCTGAAGGCATTGGCGAAAAACAAGGCTCCAGGAATTGATGGAATATCAATTGAGATGTTTCAACAAACAGATGCAGCACTGGAGGTGCTCACTCGTCTATGCCAAGGAATATGGAAGACAGCTTCCTGGCCAACTGACTGGAAGAGATCTATGTTTATTCCTCTTCCCAAGAAAGGTGATCCAACTGAATGTGGAAATTATAGAACAATATCATTAATATCACACGCAAGCAAAATTTTGCTGAAGATCATTCAAAAACGGCTGCAGCAGTATATGAACAATATCATTAATATCACACGCAAGCAAAATTTTGCCGAAGATCATTCAAAAACGGCTGCAGCAGTATGTCGACAGGGAACTGACAGAAATTCAGGCCGTTTTCAGAAGAGGATGTGGAACCAGGGATATCATTGCTGATGTCAGATGGATCCTGGCTGAAAGCAGAGATACCAGAAGGATGTTTACCTGTGTTTCACTGACTGCAAAGGCATTCGACTGTGTGTGTCAACAAATTATGGATAACGTTGTGAAGAATGAGAATTGCAGAACACTTAATCGTGCTCATGAGGAACTTTTATATAGATCAAGAGGCAGCTGTTCGGACAGGAAAAGGGGATACTGATTGGTTTAAAGTCAGGAAAGGTGTGTGTCAGGGCTGTATCCTTTCACCATACCTACTCAATCTGTATGCTGAGCAAATAATCCGGGAAGCTGGACTGTATGAAGAAGAACAGGCATCAGGATTGGAGGAAGACTCATTAACAACCTGCGTTATGCAGATGACACAATCTTGCTTGCTGAAAGTGAAAAGGACTTGAAGCACTTACTAATGAAGATCAAAGACCACAGCCTTCAGTATGGATTGCACCTCAACATGAAGAAAACAAAAATCCTCACAACTGGACCAATGAGCAACATCATGATAAATGGAGAAAAGGCTGAAGTTGTCAAGCATTTCATTTTACTTGGATCCACAATCAATAGCTATGGAAGCAGCCGTCAGGAAATCAAAAGACGCACTGTATTGGGTAAATCTGGTGCAAAAGACCTCCTTAAAGTGTTGAAGAGCAAAGATGTCACCTTGGAGACTAATGTGCTCCTGACCCAAGCCCTGGTATTTTCAATTGCATCATATGCATGTGAAAGTTGGACAATGAATAAGGAAGACAGAAGAAGAATTGATGCCTTTGAATTGTGGTGTTGGCAAAGAATACTGAATATACCATGGACTGCCAAAAGAACGAACAAATGTGTCTTGAAAGAATTACAACCAGAACGCTCCTTAGAAGCAAGGATGGTGAGACTGCGTCTTTCGTACTTTGGCCACGTTGTCAGGAGGGATCAATCCCTGGAGAAGGACATCATGCTTGGCAGAGTACAGGGTCAGCAGAAAAGAGTAAGACCCTCAACGAGGTGGACTGACACAGTGGCTGCACCAATGGGCTCAAGCATAACAATGATCGTAAGGATGGCATAGGACCAGGGAGTGTTTCATTCTGTTGTGCATAGGTTGCTGTGAGTCAGAACCGACTTGACAGCACCTAACAACAACTTATTAAATTCACACTACAAAGTTTAGCACAGTTTTTCAATTGTTTATATTCTTAAAATCCTTATTTCTTGTTCTTAGAATTGGTGTTTACATGTACTATGCCAGCATTGCTAAACAGGAATCACAAAAATACTTGAGATGGAAGAACACAAGCCCTTTCCTTGCAGTATTACATAACTGCAACACTTCAGCATGAGTAACTGAGTTTTGCATGTTTTCCTCTTAAAATATGCTACACTAATTTTATGCACTGTACATGAAATCTCACTGGAAATGTACCTTTTTCAGGGCATACTTCGGGTCTTCAGGAAGAACCATTATTATCCTGCCATCAGGGTACTCAGCCAGAATTCTTTCTTTTTTCCAGCCCTAGATATAAAAAAAAGAGTAAATTTTTATGTATCATATTTTACTCATCATATCCATTTACAAGAAGAAAAAGTACATAAATCTGTCTAAAAATTTCAAACACAGCAAAAATATATGCTCATTAATTTTAACTAATAAAGCATGGTGAATCTGCTATTTTGTTAAGCGCATAATAGAAACAACACAAGCAAATTTCCTCCCTACTATTCATTCAGAGATACATCTAACACCACAAAAATATTTCTAAGTATCACTTCCCATTTTAAATTAATTTTGAAAATCACACCGAAAGCAAGCCCCTTAAAGTCAATGATTCCCAGAACCTGAAGGATAACTCTCCCAGCTTCTTGTTAAAAGATTAAACTCTTAAATTTCTTTGGAACATGGTTACCTCCACAGACACACACTCATGGTTTAATGTCTGGCATGCTAAAGACCTCCAGGAGGTTTTAAATGAACTGATTTGCATGCAGTAGCCCAGTATGTAAGGAATAGTTTTTATTCTTATTGATCACAACTATCAAAGTCACAAGAAGGAGACTATAAAAAATATAACTACCTTCTAAGAATCTAATAGGGAAGGAGAGGCTACGTTGTGTGTATCTGAAGTTTAACATACTCAAAAAAAGAGAGGTAATAAACTCTTCTTCAGATCCACACTCGTGGTGATTAATGAGCAGAACCTGCATGAAAAAAAACAAAACAAAACAAAAGCCACTTAAATCTAGTAAGATGGGACTGAACCAGAGGTTAAAACTAGGAGCTTTGAAGTTCAAAATTAAGTACAGAAGGAATGAGCTTAACTGATTGTTCCATTTGTCTTACCCGAACAACTTTACGTAAAAAGGCCTTTCAAAAAGCAATACATACTTCTATTAGTGAAACCCATTATCTTCTTTTGAAATTTGTTTCTCCTAAGAATATAAAAGCTCAGTAAAACCAAGAAAAAGACAACTAGATTTTTTTTTTATACTACGTCAAGTTTCAGAGGAAGTTGGTTTTTGAGCTATTTTTTGGGAGGGTGCTGAAAAGTCCTAATTTTCACCAAAGAGATTGTTGTAAAAATTTCTTAAGAGAGCATTAACATCATTTCTAGAGGGTGCAAATACAGAGGTTGTTCTTTTTAAACAATCCAGAATGGGTTTTTTTTTCCCTCCTTGGCAGGGGGCAGGGGTCTTAGCTGGGGATAAAAAATTCTACAACAAGCTTGGTACACTTAATAATTTGGATTTGAATATTTAAAATCCTGAATCTGTTTACAAAATAGGGCACCCAAAGGAAAAGTAAAATTCTGGTGATTATCATTAATAACGACTGGTAAATTGTTCTCAAGATTTTAAAAGAAAAAAGGAGCAGAAATAAGTCATTTTTTTCAAATTAGAAACTAAATCTGAATCATATACAGATCTGAATATAGGCAAGTAATTTAAAACAGCATAAAAGGTATCATCTCTTTAAAAACGAACTTCTGTTAAAAATATATTACTTTTTTAAAAAAGCTTTTTAAAGGAACCTATTTTTCATAAACTAAAAACAGAAACTTTTCACTTTAAAAATGTTTAACTACAAATTTAACAAAGAACTAGAAATTTAAGCCACCTCAAGTTATAAGAAAGCCATACTTACTGAATTGAACTACCTAAAGACAACCTGGTAAGTTCTTTTCCTATTAATCACCTTTGAAAACCATAATACTGGTCTAATGTGATTATACTGCACCACAGGCACTAGACAATTCTTGTGTTTTACTGACTTTTAATGCAAAGCCTTCCCTTGAAACAAATTGAGACTTTTATGTTCATGTAGAAAATTTTAATACAATTGGATTTGATATAATTTTATGTTTTAAATGTGATTGTCTTTTCATGCACTAAATACAAGACCACCATATCTAAAAAGCAGGAATTATGAAAGGCAAAGTTACTATTGCTTAGGTTTCTAATGCTCATGAAGACACATGTTTTAGTGAGAACATTTTAACAGTTCTGGAGTAAAAGTTCAAGGTTTAAATCCTCGTTTTTAGTAGTTACTAGCTATATGGCCTTGGCTAAATCACTGGAGCTCTGATTTTGTTTCCTGATCTATAAGATCTATAAAATGACTGCCACCCACCTCCACCACTTGGTAGTTAAGAAGTTTATATTTATGAAGATTCCTCACAGAGTGGCCACTTTGTAACTCTTAGTAACTTCTATTCTCTCTTCCTACTAGTATATCACACCAAGATCGATGCAAAACAAGCGAAGTCTAGCAAAACAAGCCAAGCAAGAAAATGTCACAAAAGTTAAATACAAGAATAAAGTCAATCAGGGACAAAGCAAAGATGAAAGAACCAAGATGGCTAAGGTCTGTCAGGTAATATACTCAAGATATTTATGTGCCTCAGCTGCAGTTAACTCATTCCTGGTCTCCATAACCCCAGGACCCTCGTGACTTTAGAGGAGAATTTAGAGACATGGTGGAAAGTGTGGGGGAGAAGTGCAGCTTTTACTGTAGTGATAAATTCCAGGGCAGTGCGTTCACACTTCCCACCTTTGACTCTAACATGTCACACATATCCCTCTGCTAGCAAGTATTTTTCCAAACCCCAAATTTTCTTAATCTAGTTGCTGAAAAGCAGAAGTCTTTATATTCCTAATTTATATTCCTAGTAGGGTCACTATGAGTCGGAATCGAATCAACAGCAATGGGTTAACAGGTTAATAGCAATCAATGACTATGCTCCTTGTAGCTGTGGTTACTCTAAACTTCATAGAGTCTAAAGGAACAGAAGGGTTTTCTCGTCTTTTTCCCAACGAAAAAGACCACAAAAGAAAACAAAGTATACTGGATAGTAGTTATGCTGATGTATACACACTTGTTAAAATTCATCAGCTGAACACTTGAGATCTGTGCATTTAATTATATGTAAATCATACCCCAATTTTAAAAACGTATACTAATTTTTCAGGAAAAGGCTGAATGAGGCTGCCCATTTGAAAGAATACCAGAGAAATAAAACTGACAACCAGCTTAAAAAAAAAAAAAATCAACAAATATTTCAAGGACAAAGAAGAGATAAAGAGAGTACCTTTAGATTGAGAGAAACTTCACAGATATATCAACCAAGGCAATATATGAACCTCAATTCAAACAAACAGCATAAAAATCTGGTATTTGGGGAATTTTGAACACTGACCAAATATTCAATGATATTAAGAAACTGATTATTTTTAAAGGTATGATTATATTCTTTAAAGAGTTTTCAATGTTTAAGAAATAGAACATTAGGAAATTAAAAAATGTTTTCATTTTTTAGAAATACTGAAATATTCACTAAGATGATAACATGATCCCTGGGGGTTTACTTCAAAACAATTGGGGGGAGGGTGTTGGATGAAAGATGACTGCCCGTTAATTATCAGTGTTGAAGATGGGTGATGGGTACAGGGAGGTTCATTATACTATTGTCTGTATTTGTGTGTGTGTGTGTGTATGTTTTTATTAAACTTTTTATACTGGAAAATTCAAATCACCGATCAAATCAAAACCGTATCAGTGGCTCAAGATTTGCTCAAATACTATTTATTTAGAAGTGACAAATGAAAGCAAAACTTATCTAGTCAGCAGAGTAGCTAGACCTGGGGTGGGGGGAAAGCAGTGAGTGCAAGAGGAGTGCAAAGGGGATTCTGAGGCGCTGGGAACGTTGTGTTTCTTGTTACATGGTTGTGTGCATTCACTTTGTGGATATTCACCACCAAGCTATACAGCTCATTATTTGTATATTTTTCTTAAAAATTTTACTGAAAAATAATCACAAGATTTGAAAAACATTTTAGTTCAACAGCAATTCTAACAACTTTAATGTTGAAATAAATGTATTCTGAACACCATTTCTTTTTAAAATCAAGTAAGTCTTCAGAAATTAAAATTAGCTTATTGAAAATTCAGTCACAAGCTGTACTTGAAGAGTTCCCAAAAAGCATAAAAACTGCAGAAAAGCTCACTGAGACATTAAATTACGGATTCTTGAAATACGTGCTTTGTTGAAATGGATTTTAAATGCAAATGTTTATTTATGCATATTTAAAAGCCAGCAAGGATATACACCAAAATATAAACAGAAGCTACCTGAGTGATGGCATCACAGTGATTTAATTTTTTTTCCTTTTAGCCCATCTGTATTTCCGTTTTTTTCCTACTGTAATAAATTGGCCTAAAAAAAGTTGATATTCTTAACTATCCCAATCTGCTGGTTTTAAATGCATATTATGGACATTTCTTGGTGAAAATAATCCTGTACTAATGACAATACTGATAAAGGTTGTTTTTCTAGTCAAATGTGACCTTACTGAACTTTTAAAACTTGTCTGAAAAAGTCAAATTATTAGATGCTACCACAGGAATACCTCAGAGATATTGTGGGTTTGGTTCCAGACCACCATAATAAAGCAATTATCACGATAAAGAATCACATGAATTTTTTTGGTTTCCCAGTGCATATTAAAGTTATGTTTACACTATGCTGTAGTCTATTAAGTGTGCAACAGTTCTGAAGAAAAAACAATGTTCATACCTTAAAAAATACTTTATTGCTAACAAATGCTAACCATCATCTGACTCTTCAGCGAGTCGTAACCTTTTTGTTGGTGGAGGGTCTTGCCTCCATGCTGATGGCTGCTGACTGATCAGGGTGGTGGTTGCTGAAGGATAGGATGGCTGCGGCAATTTCTTAAAATAAGACAACAATGAAGTTTGCAGCATCAACTTACTCTTCCTTTCATGAAAGATTTCTCTGTAGCACGCAATGCTGTTTGACAGCATTTTACCCACAGTACAACTTCTTTCAAAATTAGTCAATCCTCTCAAACCCTGCCACTACTTTATTAACTAAGTTTACTAGTATTCTAAAACCTTTGTTGTCATTTCAAGAATGTTCATAGCATCTTCACCAGAAGCAGATTCCATCTCAAGAAACCACTTTTTTTTTCCAGCCATAAGAAGCAATTCCTCATCTGTTTAAAGTTTTATCATGAGATTGCAGCAATTTAGTCACATCCCCAGGCTCCCCTAATTCTAGTTCTCTTAGTATTTCCACCACATCTGCAGTTACTTCCTCCACTGAAGTCCTGAACTCCTCAAAGTCATCCATGAGGGCTGGAATCAACTTCTTCCAAACTCTTGTTAATGTTGATATTTTGACCTCCTCCCATGAATCACAAATGTTCTTAATGGCATTTAGAACAGTGAATCCTTTCCAGAAGGTTTTCAATTTACTTTGCCCAGATCCATCAGAGGAATCACTATCTATGGTGGCTATTAAAAACGAAAAAAAAAAAAAAACCACAGCTGTCGAGTTGATTCCGACTCATAGCGACTCTATAGGACAGAGTAGAACTGCCCCATAGAGTTTCCAAGGAGCACCTAACGGATCTGAACTGCTGACCTCTTGGTTAGCAGCCACAGCACTTAACCACTGTGCCACCAGGGCTTCCAATGGTACCTACAGCCTTATGAGATGCATTTCTTACATAATAAGACTTGAAAGTCGAAATTACTCCTTGATCCATGGGCTGCAGAATGCATGTTGTGTTAGCAGGCATGAAAACAACACAGATCTCCTTGTACACCTCCATCAGAGCTCTTGGGTGACCAGCTGCCTTGTCAATGAGCAGTAATAATTTTGAAAGGCATCTTTTTTTCTCAGCAGTAGGACTCAATAGTGGGCTTAAAATATTCAGTAAACCATGTTGTAAACAGATGTGCTGCCATCCAGGCTTTGTCGTCCCATTTACAGAGCACAGGCAGAGTGTATTTAGCATAATTCTTAAGGGCCCTAGAATTTTTGGAATGGTAAATGAGCGCTGCTTCAACTTGAAGTCACCAGCTGTACTAGCCCCTAACAAGAGAGTCAGCCCGTCCCCTGAAGTTCTGAAACCAGGCACTGACTTCTCCTCTCTAGCTATGGAAGTCCTGGACGGCATCTTCTTCCAATACAAGGCTGTTCCGTCTGCACTGAAAGCCCACTGTGGAGTGTGGCCCCTCCATCAGTGATCTCAGCTGGAGCTTCTGGGTGACTTGCTGCAGCTGCTGCATCAGCACTTGCTGCTTCACTTTGCACTTTTACGTTATAGAAGCGGCTTCTTTCCTTAAACCTCATGCACCTACCTCTGCTGGCTTCAAGCTTTTCTTCTGCAGCTTCCTTACCTCTCTCAGCCTTCACAGAATTGAACAGAGTTAGGGCCTTGCTCTGGATTAGGCTTTGGCTTAAGGGAATGTTGCGGCTGGTCTGATCTTCTATTCAGACCACTAAAACTTTCTCCACATCAGCAACAAGGCTGTTTCACTTGTTATCATTCGTGTGTTCACTGGAGTAGCACTTTTAATTTCCTTCAAGAACCTTTCCTTTGCATTCACGATTAGCTAACTATTTGGCACAGGAGTCCTAGCTTTCCATCTATCGCAGCTTTCGGCATCCCTTCCTCAATAAGCTTAATCATTTCCAGCTTTTGATTTAGAGTGAGAGATGGGCAACTCTTCCTTTCACTTGAACACTTAGAAGCCATTCCAGGATTACTAACTGGCCTAATTTCAATGTTGTCGTGTCTCAGAAAACAGGGAGGCCTGAGGAGTAGGAGAGAGACAGGAACGACCGGTCCGTGGAACAGTCAGAACACACACAACATTTATCAATCACCTTCACCGTCTTACACTGGGTGTGGTTCGCAGCGCCCCAAAACAATTACAATAGTAACATCAAAGATCACTGATCACAGATCACCATAACAGGTATAATAATAATGAAAAAGTTCAAAATACTGTGAGAATTACCAAATTGTGACACAGAAACATGAAGTGAGCACATGCTATTGGAAAAACAATGCAGACAGACTTGCCCAACACAGGGTTGCCACAAACCTTCAATTTATTAAAAACACAATCCTCTACAAAGTGCAATAAAACAAGTATGCCTAAAATAGTCTGCATGTGACAGCTATAAGGAAAAATGCAGTCAATTAAAAAATATGTATTAACCACCTACCATGTGTGCAAACCACTGATCTAGGCAGTACAGCATAGTTATAAGAGGACTTTATAAATCAGAGGGGCCCAGATTCTAATTCAGACTTGCTACTTACTAGCTGTATTGCCTTGGGCCGATTACTTTTCTAAACCTCGGTTTCCTCACCTATAAAATGGATATAAAAACAACTACAACACGGAACTATTGAGAAGCTAAATGAGAACACACTATAAAACGGTGAGCATATTGTCTAGCACAACAATAAGCAATCAATAAATAACAGCTCCCATTATCATCACTATGATGATTAAGTATTTTCTTGTACTTTTTTAATGTTCAATACCTTAACGCCTTACAAAGTCATTCATGATCTGGCCCCCCATCTATCTCTTCCAGCCTCATCTCCTGCAGCCTTCCCAATACATCACACATTCACAAGCCATAATGAAATACGTTTTCCACCTTTTCACATACCATTGTGCTCCTGGCCTCATAAGCCATTGCTCTATACTTCCCAGGCTCAAAGAACTCTTACTTATCCTTTCTGACTCTCTTCAGGCATTAACCTGGCTTCTCCAATCTTTGTTGGATGTCCTTGCTCTGTGCTTGTATAGTAACCCATATGTATTACTAATTTAGCATATTCCATACTATTTAACTATTTAAATATGTTTACTTATGTGTGTCTCACACGTGTGTCCGTTGTGTCAGTTAAGAGAACTTCAAATGTAATCACAATATCAAACATTACTAAAAGAATAACATTTCTCATAAGATAAAGTTGGTTCGGACCTGTATGTCAAACCAGAGGAATTATGAGATTCTTTTCTCTTCTATCATCCTCAAATAAAAGAATCCTAAATATCTATTACACACCCACTGCCATCAAGTTGATTCCAATTCACAGCAACCCTGTAGGACAGAGTAGAACAGCCCCATAGGGTTAACAAGGCTGTAAATCTTTACGGAAGCAGACTTTGACACCTTTCGCCTGCAGAGCAGCTGGTGGGTTCGAACTGCCAACCCTCTGGATAGCAGCGAAGCACTTAACCGCTGTGCCATCAGGGCTCCTATCTCTCTATTAAAAAAAAAATCGTTATGGTTGAGTTGATTCCAACTCACAGCAACCCTAGAGAACACAGTAAAACCACCCTGAAGGGTTTCCAAGGAGCAACTGGTGGATTCGAACTGCTGACCTTCTGGTTAGCAGCTGAATGCTTAACCGCTGCACCTGGTGGAGCACCTGGGCTCCACCTCTCTATTTAGAGTCACAAATTCAGTTAAGTACATGCTTTTCAGCTTGTAGCAACCATTTCCAACTATATATGAAATATTTTTATTTGATGTAAGTCTCATCTTAAGGTCATCTGGGACTCAGTGAGAATATCTACTGACCTCATTAGTATTGCTCATGATTTTAAAAAACTCCCTTTACCCAAATATAAATACAGCCTCCAAATCCATTGCTGAATGTTCTCAAAAAGAACATATTTGGGAGTTACCTTTCCAGTTAGGATAAAGAAAAGTCAGAAAAGATTACTGTTCCTGTTGTAATAAGAAAACATTAGCTAAACCAAAAAGCGTGATTTTCTTTAAAGGCATTAAAGGGCTGTGGACACAAAAAGTCTAAACCAACTGATCGCCAGAGATGAACAAGCGCTCCCTAGATGAGCAGAGACCAGCAGTCATTTTCATCTCTAGGACACTTACCAAATCTGGGAGTACAGGCCAAGAAGCATGCATGCCACAGGCAGAGGAACTTTGTGGGACAAGGAGAAGTCAATCAAATTTCTAACAGCCACAAGTAGGTTGACATAGCAGACTAAAATCTTGAAGGAGCTCCAAACACAGAGGTAATTCTCTGCTGAGTCAGACTCGAAAGTAGAGAAATCTTGTGTCTTGCGGTGCTTAAAGCCCCAATGTCTGCTGGAGAGAAGTACTTGGTCCCAACATCAAGACATTTGAAAGAAAAAGTGAATTGAAAACTAAAGCTTCAACCCAGCTCTGACTCAGCTCAATTCCTAATTAGATCTAAGAGATCAGCCCTTCACCCATAGTTGCCTGACAGTGGAAGGGGAGAGCTCTTGTAGGGGGAAAAGGGTATCTGCTTCAGTCTCTGCTATTCTTTTATACGCCATGTCGGATGTACAATAAGGGGAGACCACGAAAAGAAAGAGAAAATGATGACCCAATCAAGAGAAAAAAGTTAATACAAAGAAACCAGAAATGACCCAGATGTTTGAATTAGCAGGGAACTTTAAAATTGGTAATATAAGTATGTTAAAGATTTTGAAGAAAACAGATGGACAAACTGTGAAAAGAAAGACTCCAACAGATAAACTGAGACTCTAAAAATGTACACACTATAATAAAAGGACTGGAAGCATTACCTCCATATATAAAAGAAAGTATAACTTACAGGGAACCCTGGTGGTGCAGTGGTTCAGAGCTCGGCTACTAACCAAAAAAGGGTGGCAGTTCAAATCCATCAGTTGCTCCTTGGAAACCCTATGGGCCAGTTCTACTGTGTCCTATAGGGTTGCTATGAGTCAGAAGTAACTTAACGGCAACAGGTGTATCTTACAGAAATTCTTAAATATAAACTGAAAAAAAACATTGGTGTAAAAGGATCTATAATACCTTTTTACATCATAATAATAATAAGAGTTAAATTACTTTGACTATTTTTCCACATGAAGAACCACTTTAAGCAGCTAAATTCAGTCAGGTGTATAATTCCATGTAATCTATATGTGGAGCAAATAATTCAAGAAGCTGGACTATATGAAGATCTCAGCATCAGGACTGGAGGAAGACTCATTAACAAACTGAGATATGCAGATGACAACCTTGCTTGCTGAAAGATCAAAGACTACAGCCTTTAGTATGGATTACACCTCAACATAAAGAAAACAAAGATCCTCACAACTGGACAAATAAGCAACATCACGATATATGGAGAAAAGACTGAAGCTGTCAAGAATTTCATCTTACTTGAATCTACCATCGACACCCATGGAAGCAGTTGTCAAGAAATCAAACAAAATATTGCATTAAGCAAATCTGCTGCAAAAGTGTTAAAAAGCAAAGATGTCACCTTGAGGACTAAGGTGTGTCTGACCCAAGCCATGGTATTTTCAACTGCCTCATATGCATGCGAATGCTGGACAATTAATAATGAAGACTGAAGAAGAATTGATGCTTTTGAATTATGGTCTTGGCAAAGAATACTGAATATACCATGGACTGTCAGAAGAATGAACAAATCTGTCTTGGAAGAAGTACAGCCAGAACATTCCTTAGAAGTGAGGATGGCAAGGCTTCGTCTCACATGCTTTGGACATGTTATCGGGAGGGACCAGTCCCTGGAGAAGGACATCTTGCTTGGTAGAAGGTCAGCGAAAGAGAGGAAGACCCTCAATAAGATGGAATGATACAGTGACTGCAACAATGGGCTCAAGCATAGGAACGATTGTGAGGATGGCACAGGACCAGGCAACATTACATTCTGTTGTATACAGGGTCAGTATGAGTTGGAATTGACTCAGTGGCACCTAACAACAACGTATAATTCTGTGTGTAAACCTAGTTAATACACCTCTAATTGTCACAATGAATTAAAATATGGGCTGCTTTACATATTTTGAAGTACATTACTAAAAATTTTATTTTACCTGACTTGTAAATATACACAATTAGTTCTATAACCCCCAAAAGACAATTATATTATCAATTCCCAGTGAACAAAAGTCAACTTATACTCGAGTTGCCCAAGCCTGGAGAGATGTTCTGATTTAATCTATTTTTAGATAAGATAACTAAGACTCATGATTCTTATTCTGTGAGAGAACAGGTTTCTTCTTTAATTCACTATATTTGTTGAACCCCTACTGCTCATCGGCAGGTACTCTTCTAGCATAATAAACAGACTATCAAGGACTCTGCTCTGACAAAGCTTATACTCCAGTGGGAGACACATACAACAAACTTTCAGAATGTGATAAGTGATCTAAAGACAACACTGATAAAGAATGACACGGAGGGGGAGCTAGTTCATACTAAGTTGTTAGGGAAGGTATTCTGGGAGGGTGACATATGCTATAAAATCTGAATATAGGGTCAATATGTGAAGATCTGAGAGAAGAATAGTCCAGGGAGATTAAAGTATACACTAAGAACAAATAAGCTGGATGTTTTAGAAAAAGAAAGAAAAGCCACAGGGATGGAGTAGAGAAGGTAAGGGGAAGTATGTGAGGAGTTGAGATCAGAGAAAGATGGAGTATGTCACACCTTGATGCCATAGCTAAGTAGCTTAGATTTATTCTGTATGTGATAAGAATTCACTGAGGAATTTTAAGTAGGGGAATGACATAATCTAATTTTAACTTTTCAAAGACCACTCTTTTGTGCAGAAGAAACTGGGAGCAGGGAGACCAGTTAGGGAAGCATTGCACAAGCGGTCTGGGCAAGAAACAATAGTGACTTCATTTAGAGTGGTAGAGGTGGAAATGACAAAAGTGGGAAGGTTTGGAATCTATTTTGAAGATTTATTAATGGATTGGATATAAGGAGTGCAATAAAAAAGATCGGAGGATTATTCCCATGTTTTCAGTTTGAGCAACTAACTGGATGGTGGTATCTTTTCTGGAATAGGACAATCTATAGGAAGAACAGGTTAGAGAGGTTTTATTTGCTACTAGTTATGTTACAGGGTCTCCCCTTCAGATTTTGTGAATGCTTTAAAAAATTTTTTTTTAAACTGTTGCATATAATATTCATATTAAAGGCATTTTTCCTCCACTATATCCCTCTAAGCCAAAGCAAAATTATTTTCTAAGATTTGGAAGTGCTCCGTCCATCCTATACACTATAATGTTCTCAGTCTCTAAGACATAATAAAGTAGAAAAATAAAAAATTCAAGAACCAAGGAACAGAGAAACAGTGACCTGGATATTTGACACATAAAGTTTGGTAATCTTTATTTAACAAATTCCTACCTGTTTCTAAAAAGGATTTCTCAGCACAGCGTATTACAGCCTTAGCTTTATCCAGGGAAAGTTAATGAAACTCAGACCCAACTCTTTGACCTGGCTCTGAGTTCCTCCTACGAATTTACCAGCTCCCTATTTTTATGCCCCCAGGATTCGAGAATACAGTTCTAAAAGCCCAGGCTACTCTGCTTAGATTCATTTCCCATTTCCAAGACTTTAAAGTCTGTACTCCTGCTCTGCTATTCACTTTACTTCTCTTTTCTCTCACGCCCAGTTTCCTTTTTCCTAATCATCTTCACAAGAAGTACAAAAAAACTATACGAAATGTTTAGAAACCAAAGTTTATTGGTGATTACTTGGGGTGGGAAGGAGGAAGAAAGGAAAGGTTAACGGTGATGGAAAATCGCACTGATGAAGGGTAGGGTTGCACAGCCGATTGCTGTACTGTTAACAATAAGTTGTACCCCTATTAAATAGTTGAACTGACAAAAGTTGTGTGATAGACAAATTTATAGCAACGACAAAAAAAAAAAAAAAAAAAAGAGTAGCTGCTGAGGCTGCTTATGTACAACCAAAAACCTCATGAGATTTGGTTCCTTAGTCTGGAGGTTTAGGGTCATGTTTTTATGGTATATCCTAGTAAATTGGCCTAACAGCATGCTTTGTGTCTCTGCTCTACCTCCTAGTTCCTTGCATAGTGCCTGGGGTCTTAAAAGCTTCCAAGTGGCCATCCAAGGGACAATTGGTTTCTATTTGTCTGGAGCAACAAAGAGGAAGGACAGTCAAAAATGTGTGCCTAATTGCCTCCATGAATACCTGCCTCCTTTGCCATGAGACCAAAAGAACTAGATGGTGCCCAGCTACCGTTACTGAACATTTTGATCAAAGTAAATTCTATAGAAAAATCCTCATCAAAAGGCGAAAATGCAGAATAGAATTTCAAATTCTCATGGACTCCAGACTTTCTGGAGCCAAGCAGACTGGCTGAACCCCTAGAACTATTGCCCTGAGATAATCTTTAAACCTTAAAGCAAAAATATCCCCTGAAGTCTTCTTAAAACTAAATGATAGTTTAGCTTAACCAGTAAAGAATGTCTGCCTTGAGCACTGTGCTCTTTTAAGAATTATCTATACGGGGTCAAAGTGACAAAAGCAACTCCAAAGACCAGACTGGAACCTTGAGGGGTAGTGAGTTTATGTTAAGAGGTGAAGAGTAACTCAGAAAAGGAGGGTGAGAATGGTTGCACAGCTCAAAGAATGTAATCAGTGTCACTGAATTGTACCTGTAGAAATAGTTCAAATGGTGTTATGTTTTGCTGTGTATATTCTCGACAACAAAAAAATAACTATACAGAAGTAAACTCATTTGTATTCAAATTTGACATAAGGAAGGTTAAGAATTACTGCATCATGATTTCCCTTAAATTACAAATTTAGAGGTATTTATGACCTCTCTCCTTAGCTTTCTGCAGCAGTGCTATCCAACAGAACTCTTTGCAATACAAATATTCTAAATCTATACTGTCTAATTAAGTAACCACTAGCAAGGTGATGGCTATTGAGCCCTGGTTATTGTGACTGGGGAATAATGCTTCTAATTTCATGTGGCTTAGTGGCTCCTGTACTGGATAATGTACTATAGCCAATCACAGATCTGTCAAATCTTTCTTCGAAGCTTCTCTTGTTATCAATATTTTCCCATTTACCTCACACATGCACTACTCTCTCCCTACATGCCACTGAAATACTATTTTATCTTCCTACATTCCACCGAAATATTATTTCAGTATTATTTAAATTTTACTATACCATTCACTCTACTCAAAATGCTTCAACACCTAAAAGAAGAGAAACAATAAAGTCCAAAGAGCATTCGAAATACCCCACAGTCTGATCCGATGTATTTTTCTAGCTTTAAAATCCACAAAAATCTCGATCCAGTCAAAAAGATCTACCCATTATTCTTCACAAAGATGTTAAGCTTTCTCATGCTTTATACTATGCTATCAATCACATATGACCCCTTAGCTCCAGTTCAAAAAAATCAAATCTTAACTCTTCCCTACCTAAGAAAACAAATGTCTCCTTTGACCACTGCTTTACCAAAATAATTATTACCTTGTTATGGATTGAATTACGCCCTCCAAAAATACGTGTTGTAAATCCTAACCTCTATTCCTGTGGTGGCAAACCTGGTGCAGTAGTGGTTAAGAGTTTGGCTGCTAACCAAAAGATCGGCAGTTCAAATCCACGAGGCGCTCCTTGGAAACCCTATGTGGCAGTCCTACTCTGTCCTGTAGAGTTGCTATGAGTCGAAATTGACTCGACAGTAATGGGTCTGGGGTTTTTCATTTGTTTGTTTTGTTTTTTTATTCCTATAGTTATAATCTCATTTGGGAATGGGGTACCTTTATTATGCTAATGAGACAGGGTAACTGTAGGACGTATCCTGAGTCAATCTCTTTCAAGATATAAAAAGAGATTAAACAAGCAAGCGGAGAAACAGATGGAGTAAGACACATGCCAAGACACATGGAGATCTCCAAGGAACCAGGAAGTAGAAACTGAAGAGACAAGGACCTTCCTCCAGAACTGACAGGGAGAGAAAGCCTTCCCCCTAGAGCAGGCACCCTGAATTTGGACTTCTGGCCTCCTAAACAGTGAGAAAATAAATTTGCTTGTTAAAGCCACCCATTTGTGGTATTTTTTAAACAGTGAGAAAATAAATTTGCTTGTTAAAGCCACCCATTTATGGTATTTTGGTTATAGCAGCACTAGATAACTAAGACAGAATTTTGTACTGGGAATAGGGTGCTGCTCTATCAAATACCTAAAATGTGGAAGTGATTTTGGAATTGGCTAATGCGTAGAGGCTGGAGAGTTTTAAGGTGTCTAATAGTAAAAACCTAGATTGCCTTGAAGAGACCGTTGGTAGAATTATGAACGTCAAAGGCAATTCTGCTGAGGCCTCAGAGGGAAGTGAGAAGAGCTACAGAGAAAGTCTATATACACATGAGAACAGAGATGGCACCAGCAACAGAATGTGGATAGAAGTGTGGACGTTAAATGCGCTTCTGGCCAGGCTTTAAAGGAAAATGATGAACATGTGACTGGATAATGGAGGAAGGGCAATGCTTCCTATGCAGTGGCAAAAAACTAGTAAGTTATGAACTTGGATACCTGGCTGAGAAGATTTCTAGGCAAAATCTTAAAGGGGCATGTGATTTCTCCTTGCTGCTTATGATAAAATGCAAAAGAAAAAAACAGACTTAAAAATGAACTGTGAAAAATTAAAATAAAAGTTAAAAATTTGGAAAATTTGTTAATTTCTTCTAAGGACACACATCCTAGAATGTTCACTAAGGATGTGGTTACATATCTTTTGTTAAGGAGATTATGTGACTGATAATCTAACCAACTGCCACAGCAGAAAACCCATCAAGTCTGACTGAAGGGGACAAAGAAAGAATGAAAGGAAAGCATGCTGTCTGCCTCTTGGAATTCTAGAGGCCGGAAACAGGCCAAAGGAGCAACATATGTTTTCCTCCAAGAAAAGAAACGGGCCATCCATGGAGCAGCTCAGAGGAATGAGCACTGGAAGCAGTGCCTTCTTGGTTTCAAATGGTGGGGCCATGGTCTCCTGATTCTCAAAGGATGGGACCACAGCCTCCTAGGTTTCAAAGAGTAGGATCTTCACCAACTCAGTTACAGAGTGTGGGGCTTCTGTTAAGGTGTGCCAGGGGAATGGAGCTGTCACCCAAAGCTGAGGGGGTGGGGCTGCCATGCCCAGGGGGCAGAACAGGGCCTGCTGGGTCCGAGAGGGTAGGGTCGCCACTCAGATGGACTAAGAGAATGGGGCCATGCAAAACTGAGGGAGCAGAGTTGCCATCCCAGAATCCATCCCAGAATCCAGACAGTGTGGCAGGGCCATTGCCCACATGATCTCAAAGAACAGAGGACTATTTTCAAGCACTGAGAACTAAATTGTTCTGCTGAGTTTTGGACTTGCTTGGTGCCTGTTATTCCTTCTTTCCCATCAACTTCTCCCATATGTAATGGAAATGTCTACCTTGTGCCTGTTCAACCATTGTACCTTGGAAACAAATAGCTTATATTCTAGACTATATGGGTTCACAGATGAAGAGGAATTTTGCCCCAACGTGGAATACGCCTAAAGCCTCACACATATTTGATTTAGATGATTCAGAAGATGACATTTAAACTTAGAGGTGATGTAAGACTTTTGGGATGATGTGATGGGGTGAACGTGTTTTGCATGAGGCAAGAACATGAATTTTGGGGGGGTGGGGTCCAATGGGTGGCATGTTATGGATTGAATTATGCCTCCCCCCCCTAAAATGTGTTGTAAATCCTAACATCTATGCCTGTGGTTATAATACCATTTGGGAATGGGCTCTCTTTGTTATGTCAATCAGGCAGGATTAACATAGGATGTTTATCTTGAGTCAATCTCTTCTGAGATAGAAAAGAGATTAAATAAGAAAGCAGAGGAGAGATAGGGTAAGATAAATGCCAAGACACATGGAGATCTCGAAAGAACCAGGAAGCAGAAGCTGAATGAAAAGACAAGGACCTTCCTCCAGAGACACCAAAGACAGAATGCCTTCCCCCTAGACCCGGTACTCTAAATTTGGACTTCCAGTCTCCTAAACTGTGAGAATATAAATTTCTGTTTGTTAAAGCCATCTACTTGTGGTATTTCTGTTATAGCAGCACTAGATAACTAGGACAAACCTCTAAATTGCAAAGTGAAGGTATGATTTACTTAAATATTTAATACTGATTACTTAAAACTTTTCTTATTGTTTAACTTTTCATTTGTTTCAGACTTTGGTCCTAAATCTAAGGGCCAAGACCATATCATACAGCCCTGATAGTGCCCTCTACATGGCATTCAGTCAGATGTTAATTAATTCAAAGGCGATAAGGAAGTATACAGGAAAAAAGGGTTAAATTATGAATTTCTTTGCAAAGAATAACCTAAATGTCATTCCTCTTCTGCATTACTGAAAGCTAAAAGTTGACTCGAAATGGTTAATTAAAGATCAAACAAAATACAGCTAATTTCCTGGTGAGTTCCCAGCCTGTGAAATAGCTTAATGCTCAAGTTAAATACATACCACTAGAGAAGTAAGCAGCCCTGGTGGTGCAATGGTTAAACACTTGGTTACTAACCAAAAAGTTGGCTGTTCGAACTCACCCAGCAGCTCTATGGGAAAAGACCTGGTGATCTGCTCCTGTAAAGATTACAGCCTAGAAAACACTATGGGGCAGTTCTACTCTGTCACACTGGGATACTATGAGTCAAAAATCAACTTGACAGCACCTAACAACAGTAACAGGAGAGAACTTTTCCTGCTTTCTCCTCACACCTTTAAGAAACAGTACATTAGTTCACAAAGAAAAACTAAAGTAGTTCCTAGGTCCAACCCAGAGTCCAACCTTCCATTGAAACATTTCAAAGCTCCTTCCTAAACGGTTTCTAATAAGTCAGATAAAATACATTTCCCTAAATGGTGTCAATGAAGCCAATAAGACAAAATGAAGGAACAGAGAGTGCACCATCACACTCTCCCCTACCTCCAACCAAAGAGAATATAAGAGATAAAAAAAAAAAAAAAGAGCATTTTAGTCAATTAAGAATAGGCTCTGTGAGCACTGATTTTTACTATAAGTACATAATTTAAACATTATTTTAACCTTTTTAAAACAGGGCTTTAGCCATTTCTAATTGTCATAGGGTTATCAATCAACCTATCTAGGGGAAATGTTTAGCCCAAGAAAAAGATATTTATTTTCTAAAGAATGTCTGATTAAAATTTAAAAACAGATATTCTTTGTTTCTAACTTATCCTATTTTAAAATAGTCTTAAAACAGAACAAATCTTTATTGTCAGTTCCTGAACACTGTCCATTTAAAATGAATTAAAGCCAGAGTACCAAGTGATTTCTTTTCTGTGCTTTTCTCCAAGAAACATACATAGCAGGTAAAACTGACACTAAATAAAATCAGATGTTCTGTCAAGCACTTCAAGTGCTTAATATCTGTGCAAGGCACAAGAACTGGGTGCTGAATAAATACTTAATGTCGTAACTCAAAAACCAGAGCTGTAATCACTGTAGAGTATCTTTAAGATGTTGTTATTAGGTGCCACTGAGTCGATCCTGACACATAGTGACCCCGTGTGACAGAGTAGAATTGTCCCATAGGGTTTTCACTGTAATCTTTATGGGAGCTGAATGCCAGGTCTTTTTCCTGTGGAGCCACTGGGTGGGTTCGAACCTCCAACCTTTTGGTTAGCAGATGAATGCTTAACCATTTCTGCCACCAGGGCTACTAATCTTTAAGGTATGTTTTTATCTTCTTTCCATTACACTAAAAAAGAATGTTATAACATTTTGGGGAAGTTTCTACCTTAGACTCTATGTATGCCTACAACTGGAAACATCAAACTGAATTTGATGTTAGCAAAGGATGGCTAACTGCTAAACTCAATTCCTTCTTTTGAGCTTATTTCAAAAGTAAATACAATAACCCTTAGAGCTGTCCCATCAAGGGAAGGGTATTAGGGGTGGCTGGGGCAGGAATCATTCTTCCCTAGTTGTTACATTGCTTTGCAGTTTTGCAGGAGAGCCAGAATTTGTTTAGAAGAATATGGCTCTACCTTGTCCTATAAATTAATTTTCCTTGGTATTACAGAAGAGCAAAGAACATATTTCCTGACAGATTTCTTTACTGCTCCTCTCGGAAATTAAGAACTTTCCTTAGGGTAAAGAATAAAGTTTTTTAAACCTTTTTTTTTTTTTAGAAAACTAAATTATAGCAAGAATCAAATAAGGTAAATTGAGCAAGATTCATTTGGACTAACCTCTGCCAGGTTCATGTACATAAAATAAACTGAAATATTTTTGCCTCATAAGTATTCCATAATTTAGCTACCTGAGAGAATTATTTTTCTTTTCAAATTGCAAGAATATTAATATAGTCAAACTGGAAGAATACAAAATTTCAAATGATGAATCAGTACCTAGCTATAGATAATCTGTGTCCCATACACTTTATACATCATTTGAGTGTGAAGAGGGGTATGTGTGGAAAAGGCAGATGAAATAAGGACGAGCCACAGAAGGGAACCAAAAAAAGAAAGCCCCGCCTATTTTGGGTAGAAATAACCGGATGAATGAGACAATGAATACAAACCCTTCAACCAAAGGTAAGGTTATGAATTTAATTAAGGCCAATAAAGACCTTTAAATAATCAACATCTGGTACCTTTGAAAGGCCTAAATGGAATGAATTGGTGATCTCAGTTCAGATATCCTGGAGGTCTTATCAATGTGAGTGTACAGTACTGAAGGTAACATGTATAGAATAAAAATAGATTCCATTTCAGATATGGGTAAACAGCAATTACATTAAATTACTATTTTCACAAGATATCTGAAATGGTTCAAAATTGCTAAAAATTTTGCTATTTCCAGAAACAAGTACTAAATAATACCCATTATGCCTCAAATGCACATATATTAAGACATATTTTACACTAAAACATATTTACTTTGTGGGATTTTTTTAGTACACTACAAAATTCTGAGGTCTTAACCTTCTAGAATTTTTCTTCTTAAATTTATAGAGAAAAACTCTCACAATAGAGAAGGTAAAGGAAATCCCAAAACCACCTATTTGGTAAAATATGTATGACTATGAATCCCAAAATACAAAGTTGTGCCAAGCTATATGAGTATTACACAGGTTCACCAACAGTTAATAATTATTAAAAAAGAAAGAAAATAAGATAAAATACTCAAGTTGAATTGTATTACTTCTTAGAAGAGGTATAATAACTACTTTAAAAACATAATTTAAATAAAAAATCCCACAACACAAACCAGCCAGAATAAACTAGCTGGTTTTTATGTTTGGCTTTGTTTGTTATATACTACAGCTTCCTAAAAACAGAAATTTCTTCAATTACTTAAATTTGGCGATTTATCTCATTAAGATCCTGACCTAATTATCTGAATTTGCTTTTGAGAAGGCACAAATTCCACTTACCACATACTTTACAGCACTTATAAACTGGTTGTGGAAGAGGAGGTGCTGTGTTTCATCTTCTGGATTTGAAGCTGTGTAAAGCATTCCACAGACATTACAGGAAACGGCTCCGAATCTCTTTTGTCCTGCATCCTATTTAAAAAAATAAAAATAAAAAGTTCCCCCCGCCAAAAAAAAGAATTATTCTAGTGCATTGGCCTCTAAGGCTATAATGTGAACATAAAGTGAGAACTGTTTAATCTACAGTGAAAAATATTCAATATTAATTACAAAAATTAGGATATTAACCTTTGAAATCTGTGACTTTATTAAGAAGTACTTCCATTTTAGTAAACTGATCCCTTTCTCCATAGCACCCAATAACTCAAAAAATTGAGAACTATCTTAAACACTACAAACTTAGTCCTGAAACCCCAATAACAAAAACTATATAAATGAGAATTAATATATATATATTTCAGACTTGTAAAAATTATACTGCTTGAATCTACACAAAATAATGTTTTATGGACTCCATTTTTTTATATTCAAAACTTCAAGTTTATTAATAAAAAGTTCACAAATATATTTCAAAAAAGAATATAAAAGATATGAAATACAAGCAAAATGTTAAGAGGAATAAAGTAAAAATAGATCAAATCCACCCAACCATGCAAACCTAAAACTAAAAACCAAGTGCCGTTCAATCAATTCCGACTCATGGCAAGGCCCTGTGTGCTGGCTAGAACTGTGCTCCATAGGGTTTTCAATGTCTGATTTTTCAGAAGCAGGTCACCAGGTCTTTCTTCTCGGTCACCTCTGGGTGGACTCAAACCTTCAACCTTTTGGTTAGCAGCCTGGCACATTAACTATTTGCACCACCTAGGGACTCCATGCAGACCTAACTCAAACAAAATAGATGACACTCTACGGTCACCTGCTTAAAATTTGTCACAAAAAATCTACAAATCTTCCATGAATATATGGACTGCCCTTTTTTAAATGTCTTAAAAGTCTGTTCTCTTTAATAGTTTTCTTCTAGGTAGTTTGTAGACATTAAAAAGAATATTTTGATGTCACTAGAAACTCTTGATGAAAGGTAAAATTAAATTTTTTCAGTTATCTTTATATTAAATAAAAAAGAAAGACTGCTATCAGTAACTCACATTTCTGGTCTGGAATAATAACTGTTTCACAAAGTGTTTTCTATTCTTGTCCTTTATTCAACAAGAAAATTTCAGCAATATGGCTGAATTTTTTAAATAAACAAAAAAATTCTTTTATTTTTTCTACTCTATAATTACCCAATTTGAACTTCTAGCTGAAAAGAGTAAGATCTAAGACAGTATCTCTAGTGTCTTAGAACTAGTGTTGAATGGTAAAAACAAATCAAACGGTAACTAAATGATTGTGTATAAAAAAAGGGAAATTCATTCTCAAGTATTAAAACTACTAACAAAATGTTACTTAAAATTTATTTCAGGCAGTTTTCAGAGCCATTAGTAAGCATTTATGCTTTGGTTTCCTCAATGATGAATAGAAATAATAGAAGTACCTGTTTTATAATTTTTCTATGAGGATTGAGATAATATAAGCAGAGCACATGCAACAATTCATTCATAAAGTATTAGCTGCTATCATCATCATCTCTAAACCAGCATGTCTGATAAAAATGGAATTCATAAATCTAATTTAAAATTTTCTAGTAGCCATGTTACAGAAAGCAAAAAAAGCAGGTGAAATTAATTTTAATATTTTACTTAACCCAACATATCCCAAATAGTATCATTTCAACATGTAATCAATATAAAAAACTATTAATGAGATTTTTCACATTTTTCAGGGTTTTAGTCTTCAAAATGTGGTCTATATTTTTACATTTACAGCATATTTCAATTCCAGTGATCCACATTTCAAGTGCTCAGGAGTCGTGCGAGCTACCATATTAGACGGTGCACTTCTAGATTCTGTTGGTCTAATCCTATGTCGCTAGCATACTGATTTCATAACAGGAACATTACTAAGCCAGATAAAACATGTTTTCCCTTCATATTCCTTCTCAAAAACCTCTAGACAATTTTTACAAAGTTATTCTCTCCCATATAAATGTTCGAATCAATCACCTGTTCCCCTCAAATCTCTACTGATGATGCTGACTGGAACTACATTAAATGTCCCTCTTACTATGTATGGGTTCCTTCATTTTTATGTTGTCCTCACTCCCTTAGATTTTTCAAAATCATTCAAAGTAACTCCCTCTTTTTCTACCTTGCCACCACATTGTACTTATTTTCTACTTCCAATTAACTACTGGTTTATCTGCCCATAAAATTTATTTTTAAAATTATAAAGTATATATTTAAAAAAAACTACTGCTGTCAAGTCAATTCTGACTCGTAGCAATCCTACAGGACGAGTAGAACCACCCCATAGGGTTTCTAAGGCTGTAAATCTTCACAGAATCAGACTGCCACATCTTTCTCCCACTTATAAAGTATAGATATTTAAAACCATTTTATGTATTAAGCTTTATTTTAAAATTTAAATCAACTACTGAAAGAAGGTAGTGATCAAATGACATATGTAAGAAAGTTACAATATTATATAATCTGTTATAAATGAAACCAGAAATATGAAAATTGAATTTTCATTACTTGTTACAGGATGAACTTGACATTTATTTGGGGGGTGGGACTTTGTAATGATATGCCTATTTCCAAGATTTACGATGACAAAAGAAGCTTCTTTCAAAAAAGGAATAAATTTATTCTTCAACAACTTATATAAACAGGGTGCTTATAATAAGACTTCACAAAAAAGTAGGTCAAATTTGTATGCTTACTATGATCAACTGTTTCTCATCAGCTTTCTCTGCTTCTTTTAGTTTTAAGTCCTTTGGAATTTTTATCTCCAAATGAGAATTGCACTTAGGCCAAGGATGATTTGGTGGTGTCTCCCTTTAAAAAAAAAAAAATTGTATTAAATGGTAGAAATCCGTATCACCTCAAATCATTGGAGGGAACAAAATAGCTTATTTTTTATACAATACTGACAAGTCCCACCTTTCAAGGGGAAAAATAACCTTCCAAAAAAATCAAGAAAACTAATTCACAACAAACAAAAACTGTAGTTTCTAAGTTTAGTTTTATAGCTTTAGCCATCTGAGTCACTACAGTTTGTCCTGGATACTGTTTGTTGGTAATACCTAAGGCAAAATAAGTCAGACCGAATTTAATTCTAACATTAAAAACAGAACAAAAAGCTCTAAACCCATTTAAAACACTTACATATTGATAATACCCAGTATTTCCAAGGGTGTGGCGAAATGAGCATTCTCAAACACTGTAGCTTCGAGCATAACAGGCCCAGCCACCCTGGAGGGAAATTTGGCAATGCCAGATAATAAGTCCTACAGCTATGAATTTACCCTAGAGATATTGTCACACAAGTGGGCAGATACATGTGTTTGCCACAGGATTTTATTTTGGTTTTTAATAGAAATAAACTATAAACAACTAAAATGCCCACAAAGTAGAGAGCAATTAAATAATCCATGGAACTTTCACATACTGGAATCTACGACAGAATTTAAAAGAATGAGGTGGATGAAATGGGAAGTGGAAAAGATACCCATGATACATTAAGAAAAACAAAAGCTATAAAACAGTACATACAGGCATAGAAAAAAGTGTAATACAACGAGAAATTGTATCACTGTCTTTCTACAAGGAAAACTGAAGATTACTAGCATAGCTTTTTTGGGAAAAATCCTCCAAACTCAAAGATTTATACTTACATCTAACTAATATCTTACCTGTTGTCACTGTTTTTAGATGTTTGGTTATTGAGTGTACTGTGCTGTTTGGAAGCTGAACCTGTAAATTAATCAGTAAGATGGGTTATGTATTAAGTTTTGTACTAGCTCGCCACCAAACGGTCAAAAATCAATTATACAAAAAGGGAGGGAAAAAAAAAAACTCAATGCACTAAATGCTTTACTTTTAATAAAGATCATGTGATAAAGTCAGAACTCCCCTCCTACTTAGACAGTACTCTTCAGAGAAGAGGCAGAAAGGCTGTTCTATATGTGGACTACACAGCTACAAAGAGATCTAATGATGGATTAACAGGAATTTATCTCTAGTTTCACCAATAATTACTGGCAATGAACAATAAAGGAAATTCTGTAAATGACCTGCATAATTATACAAACTCAAAATGGAAATGCACACATTTCCTTTTTAAGAAAAATACAATCTCTGAAGTTTTAATCACATTAATAAATGCAATCATCATTTTATGTTCTAATGAATAAATAAATGCATTTCTCATATTTATAACACCTGCCCTCCCCCCACTATGAGAAAAGATTAAATGATATCTAATGGCAGCAATTACCTGATCTGAACATTATGCTCTAACTATACCTTTCCTTTAGCAGAGAGAAACAATAGCAGTTATGAGTTTCTTTTCTATAGCCCCAGGAGCCCTGGTGGCGTAGTGGTTAAGCATTTGGCTGCTAACCAAAAGGTAGCAGTGCGAACCCACTAGCCACTCCTTGGAAACCTTGTGGAGCAGTTCTACTCTGTCCTATAGGGTTGCTATGACTCAGAATCGACTCGAAGGAGATGGGTTTTTGTTTTTTTTTTCTCTTTTGGGTGTCCATTCTATAGCCCCACGGTGCTTCAGCTGACATGGGTAAGTAAATCTCCACCCAGCAGTTCAAATAACATATTGTCAAGATAATGTCACAAGATTACAAGAATAGCTTTTACGTGGGCAAACTGCAACATTCAGTAAATCCTTGAGTTCAATTCTGAAAATCACTTAAAGTTGAATAATTGAGGGTTAAAGATAAGAATCTGAAGTGGTAAAGCACAGTCATTCATACTCGAGAATTAATACTACCATTAACTTCAGCAACTCATGAAATAACACTTCCTGGGAGAGTAACCACAAAACCAAACCCACTGCTGTCAAGTCAATTCCGACTCATAGCGACCCAATAGGGAGAGTAGAACTGCCCCTACAGAGTTTCCAAGGAGCGCCTGGTGAATTCCAACCACCGACCTTTTGGTTAGCAGCCATAGCTCTTAACCACTACACCACCAGGATTTCCCAGAAGAGTAAGGCACAATCAAAATAAAAGATTAAGAACAAAATACCTTTTGGTAGGGAGGCAAAGGGCCATACTTTAAGTCAACGGACAGAAGAAATTCTCAAAGAATGCACTTGAAAAACAAGCAATGGTAAAAATTAACAGGCTTATTTGGTAGAAGATACCAAACAAAACCAAACCAGTGCTGTAGAGTCGATTCCAACTCATAGCAACCCTACAGGACAGAGTAGAACTGCTCCATAGAGTTTCCAAGGAGTGCCTGGCGGATCTGAACTGCCGACTCTTTGGTTAGAAGCCGTAGCACTTAACGACTACGCCACCAGGGCTTCCTGGTAGAAGACAGAGTTTCCTATTTCACTAACAAAAGTATCGCTAAACACTGTGAAATCTGAATAATATTTTCAAAGTATTACCTGGAAATTTACTCTCTCCTTTATCAATTTTTGCTTGATTAAGCAGAGCTGAAACTGTGGTATTTTCCACCGGAGTGTTTTCAAGCTTGGATTCCAAACACAAACTAAAATTCTGAACACGTATAATTCAAAATGTTAATATTTACTTTTATATCAACCCTTGAATCTTATCCCAATACACTTTCAGTAAATCTAAGTATACTAAGAAACATCATATTCAGAGTAATTAACACAGACATGTGTTAAATGTCTCTCCACAAACTACTCCTCTCAGCATCAGCTCCCATTACTCCCTTACATGGTAAATTTAAAACTTTACGACTCCCACAAATACATTCCACATTCACATGGCTCTATACCTTTGCTCAGTTTCATCTGTCTAGACTTGCACTGCCCACTATGGTAGCTACTATCACATGTAACTATTGCGTACTTAAAGTGTGGTTAATACAAATTGAGATGTGGTATTTCATGTATAAAACACATACCAGATTTCAAAGACGTAGTTCAAAAAAAAAAATCTCAATTTTTATATTGAATACATGTTGAAATAATATTTTTATATGTCAGGTTAAAAAAATATTAGAATTAATTTTACCTGTTTCCTTTTGCTTTTTTAATGTGGCTAATAGAAAACTTTAAATTGCGTATGTGTCTCATATTATATGTCTATTGGATAGTGCTGATCTAGAACACACTTCTCTCCATGTAAATTCAACTCATGGCTCAAGTATTAACCTCTTCCACAAAGCCTTCTCCAGCCTTGCCCAGATACTTCCCAAAATTTAGAATAATTCTCCCTTGTCTACTTTAACTCTTTCAACCCCTTAGCACTTTCTATTTTCAATTAGTTATTTGTGATATGACTTATCTCTTATAACTCTTAAAAGCAAGCACCACACTGCATTTATCTTTGTATCTCCCACTCCTCCTCTCCAAAAAAAAAAAAAAAACCACACTGTCATTGAATTGATTCTGACTCATAGAAATCCCGTGAGTTACAGAGTAGAACAGCTCCATAAGGTTTTCTTGGTTGTAATCTTTAGGGAGGCAGATCACCAGGCCTTTCTTCTGTGGCACTTCTGGGTAGATTCAAACCACCAACCTCAGCAAAGCTGAGCTCAAACCATTTTTACCACCCAGGGACCTTTCTGTACTCCCAAGAACCCTAGTTCAGAACCTTGACATAGTAGTCACTCAATTAATAACTGGCAAAAGAAAATAATCCCAAACTTTTAACAGTTGCTATCTCAGGGAAATGAGGTGAGAAACAATTCTATGTCTTTATATACCTATCTATATTGTTAAGGTTATAATGAACATGCATTATTTTTTGTCACTGAAAATCAAAGCAGGAAAAAAGAAAAATAATAACCATGAGATGCTTACTAATTACTCCAACAGTCACTAATAAATAGGAAGTTAGTAAATTACTGACTTAAAAAACAAATTATAAAATCATTAAGTTTTAACATTTCTAAGGTCCGAATAATTTAAATTCAACCCCAAGAATTCAGAGGGTCAACTGGATGTTTACCCTTAACAACCATCATTATTTCTCAGTACTTCTGAGGCTGACATCATGTAATTAAAAGAACAAAATTACAGGTGGTCAATAGGAAAAGTTTACAGTGATATAATGCTTGTTTTTTGCATTCTCCTACCTGCCCCATCGTTATGAATCTGGCTGGGCTCTGAAACTAGACAATCTCAGTTTAAATCCTGGCTCCATCACTTATTAGCCAGTCAGTAAGACAAGTTACTTAAATCTCTAAGTTTCATTTTCCTCATATGAAATACATAATAATAGAATCTACATTGTAAACTGTGATGAGGAGTATATGAAGCTCTCCTTTGCCTAACAAAGATGCAGGGTTCATTAAACAAGAGCTATTATGATGGCTAAACTGAGCTACCTCACTTATCGGTTATGGAGTGAAGAGAAATCTCTAAGTGACCACTATAATGTAAATTCCTTAAAGGCAGGAAACATGTCATATTCTGTAGCCTATCACAGTGTCTCTGGCACAGCAAGCACTCAAATATGTCTTGAACTGATATAGTCACCACCACATTTACTGATCACTCCGTGATAGTGATCACATTGTTAATATTGGTGAAAAAACTGAAAACAATCTATAAGCCCTTTAATGGGGAAAAAGATAAATTATGGTAAATCCCTTTACAGCTCTCAAAATACCCACATATCCATAAGTATAAAATACAATGTTGATTGCACAAAACCCAGTTGCAAAAACATAGTTATGTTAGCATTTATATAAAAATTCAAAACACAAAACAAAGCTAAGTATTCTTTGTGAATACACACATACAGTAAAATCATAAAAATAAAGAGAATAAATTCACACCAACTTCAGGAACATGGGGAGGTAGGGCAGTGAAATGAAGATGGAAGTAGCGTGTTCAACTATATTTGTAATGTACTTTTCTTATTTGAAAAGATATGAAGTAATTCAACAAAAAGTTAATTTTTTCAAATCTAAGAGGCTGATACCTCAGTGGGTGTTAGTCTCTATGATATTCTGAATGTTTAGGATATTCAAGAACTTCAAAATGAAAGAAAAATTATTAACATAGCAACAAATTTCACAGGACTGTCTTTTATAATGTTTTTCAAAACAGAAGAACTATGTAAATTCAAAGCACAATTAAAAGCAATGTTGTAAAAGATCAAAATAATATGCTCTAATAAAGCATCTTCAGGCACAGTGCTTGGCTGCTAAGCAAAAGGTCAGTGGCTCAAATCCACCAGCTGCTCAGTGTGAGAAAGATGTGGCAGTAGGCTTCCACAAAGATTCCCAAACCCAACGCACCACTGTCGAGTCGATTCTGACTCACAGTGACCCTATAGGACAGAGTAGAACCGCCCCCATAGAATTTCCAAGGAGTGCCTGGAGGATTCAAACTGCTGACCTCTTGGTCAGCAGCCATAGCACTTAACCACCACGCCACCAGGGTTTCCTCATAAACATTAAAAATAATAATAAATTTTTAAAACATTACAGCCTTGGAAATCTTACAGAGGCAGTTCTACTCTGTCCTATGGGGTTTCTGTGAGTCGAAACTGGCTCAATGGCAATGAGTTTTATCCTAGTATACTTTAACATACTGTCGTTCAGTCAATATTTTAGGCCAAAGGAGCTGATTAAATTTCCTGTCTTTTAATATATTCTCCATAATATTTCTTCATTTTGAGTTTTCATAAGGATTTATGCAGCACAGAGTTAGGAAATAAATTCTGACATGTACCTAGAGTGTTGCTATCAATTTCCTGGCAAAGATTTCACTTGAATAGAAAGCCATCCCATCTCCACAAGCAGCCACTTTTATACGGTGTCTGTTCCCTTTAAGTTCTCCTTAATTTCTAGCCCATAAGAATAACAGACACTGATCTCTTTTTACGGCTTCTGGCATATAATCCAGACTCCTAATTCTGTCAAATCTGCTCCAATACGAAAATGCCTCTAAAAAAACTTTAAATCACTTCAAAAACTTTAGGGTGACTTCATTTTTTTCTCTACTTGTGATAAACTTTTTGCTCAAATGATCTTTTAATGTCAAGACTACGGCATAGTAGAAAGAATGCTTGGCTGAGAATCAGAACACCTAGATTCTAATTTCATTTCTGCTGTGGAAACTACTTACAGGTGAAGATCAAACACCACACCCTTCAGTATGGATTACACCTCAACATAAAGAAAACAAAAATCCTCACAACTGGACCAATAAGCAACATCATGATAAACAGAGAGAAGACTGAAGTTGTCAAGGATTTCATTTTATTTGGATCCACAATCAATGCCAATGGAAGCAGCAGTCAAGAAATCAAATGAGGGGGCAAGATGGCTGAATAGACAGACGCTTCCGGAGACTGTTTACGACAAAGACCTGAAAAAACCAGTGAAACGACAATATTTACGACAAGCTAGGAGACCTGAACATCAATCCCAAAGTTAGAAAACGAACTGATCGGCAGGGTGGAGGGGGAGACAGTTCAGAAGCGGAGAGGAGTTACCGGACCTGATCCGCCAGGAGCCCTCAGGCACCATTCCCGGGAGCTGCTGCGGCAGGCTGCTGCTAATGCTTGGCTGCAGTTTCCTCAAGGAGAAGCAGCCAGCCACACAGCCTATCTACACCTCTGAAACCAGAGAAGGGCGCTCTCAGCAAAAGCTAAGTACCCGCATATGTTTTACCGGACCCCCCGCACCCAAACAGGCTTCAGTGGCAGTTGATTTCCCTGGGCCTAGAGCCATCCTCCCGGCCTTGGAGAAGGAATAAATTCGCAGAGGGGGGAAAAGATAATTTGCCAGCTCCACTATCCTGGGGAGCTCAAGATAGAAGCGGCTCCTGTCCAGGCATAAAAGATCCGCGGACTTTGAGTAACTTTCCCCCTTGCGTGGACCTGTGTGGGCCTATTTCAGGAGAACAGGCCCTTGTTGGCAGACCACAACTGTTTCAACTGTGTGGTGAAGAGGTGGGTATTTGATGTTTGACATTCCTTTGCCTATTAAGCAGGGTCCTCACCTACCCACATTAGGGGCATGAGGATTGGTGGCTCCACTCAGATCACTAAGCCACCCACGACAGCGGTCCAGGAGTAACTGGTACCTCCCAGTCATTACAACCAAAAACACTGGGTAACCATGGTCTGTCTGCAGAATCCACCCACCTGTACATTCTAGGGAACACAGACACGCTTTCCTCAAACACACTTGGGGTACGATTCTCAGCCCCCACCTTCTTTAGAGCATGACCCCCTGCTGAAACCAGATACTGGTAGCTACAGCAATCACCCCTACCCCGCCAAGACTGTAGGACAGATCCTGTACCACACACTTAATGACCACCTACCTGGACACCTGAGCTGAATTCATACCAGAAAAGTGAATGGACTCCTAGACTGATATACCTGATGACAGCTCTAGTCATCTGAGGACAGGACGTCAGAGCTTCAAAGGTGAAAATACTCCAGCTAGCTACTCAAGCAACCCACCTGGGCATATAAAAACAAAACAAAGCAAGAAGCTATGACACAGTAAGCAAACATAAAATAAACTAATACAATGACTTATAGATGGCTCGGAGACACTAGTCAGTATCAAGTCACAAAAAGAAACAGACTATGATCACCTCAACAAACTTTCCAAACAAAGAATCAAGAGATCTTCTAGATGAAAGTGCCTTCCTGAAATTACCAGAGGCAGAATACAAAAGATTAATATACAGAACCCTTCAAGACATCAGGAAGGAAATCAGGCAATAAACAGAACAAGCGAAGGAACACACAGATAAGACAGTTGAAGAAATTAAAAAGGTTATTCAGAAACACAATGAAAAATTTAATAAGCTAGAAAAATCCACAGACAGAGAGCAATGAGAAATTCAGAAGATTAACAAAAAAATTACAGTTAGACAACTCAATAGAAAGTCAGGGGAGCAGAATCGAGAAAGTGGAAGGCAGAGTTTGTGACCCTGAAGATAAAGCAACTGACACCAACATACTTGAAGAAAAATCAGATAAAAGAATTTAAAAAAATGAAGAAACCTTAAGAATCACGTGGGACTCTATCAAGAGAAATAACCTACGAGCGACTGGAGTACCAGAACAGGGAGGGATAAAAGAAAATACAGAGAGAAATGTTGAAGATTTGTTGGCAGAAAACTTCCCTGATATAGTGAAAGATGAGACGGTATCTGTCCAAGATGCTCATCGAACACCACATAAAGATTTTAAAAGAAAGTCACCAAGACATATTATACTCAAACTTGCCAAAACCAAAGACAAAGAGAGAATTTTAAGAGCTACTAAGGAAAACCCTAGTGGCGTAGTGGTTAAGTGCTACAGCTGCTAACCAACAGGTCAGCAGTGCAAATCCACCAAGCGCTCCGTGGAAACTCTATGGGGCAGTTCTACTCTGTCCTATAGGGTCACTATGAGTGGGAACCGACTTGACGACAGTGCATTTTGGTTTTACTAGGGATAAACGAAAAGCCACCTACAAAGGAGAGCCAATAAGAATAAACTCGGACTACTCGGCAGAAACCATGCACCCAAGAAGGCAATGGGATGACTTATAGACAGAACTGAAGGAAAAAACTTGCCAGCCAAGAATCATATATCCAGCAAAACTGTCTCTCAAATGTGAAGGCGAAATTAGGACATTTCCAGATAAACAGAAGTTTAGGGAATTCATAAAAACCAAACCAAAATTACAACACATACTAAAGCGAGATCTTCGGTTAAAAAATTAGTAATATCAGGTATCAACCCAAGACTACAACACTGGGCAGAGCAATCAGATGTTAACCCAGACAAGCAAATCAAAAAACTAAATCAAGATAAAAAAAAGGCTCAAAACAGGGAAAAAGCAATGTTATTATGTAAAAGAAGACAACATTAAAATAATAAAGAGGGAAGACAATAAAAGAAATAAAAGGTTTAAATTTTAAAAAAATGGGTAAATATTAACGTAAACACATGAGAGAAAAACTATCCTACACATCAAAATACAATATAAGAAAAAAATAGAGACTCAGCAGAAACAAAATCAACAACAAAGAAGGGGGAAAGACAATATATAAAGATAATACTCAGCACAAAAAATTAAGTGGGAAAATGAAACTGAAAACTACACACAAAAAAAGACATCAAATGACTGCACTAAATTCATACCTATCCGTAATTACACTGCATGTAAATGTACTAAATGCACCAGTAAAGAGACAGAGAGTGGCAGAATGGATAAAAAACCTGATACTGTCCATATGCTGCCCACAAGAGACACACCTTAGAGACACACACAAAAAAATCAAAGAATGGGAAAAAATATACCAAATGAACAACAATCAAAAAAGAGCAGAAGTGGCAATATTAATTTCTGACAAAATAGACGTGAAAGTTAAATCCACCATAAAGGACACGGAAGGACACTATATAATGATTAAAGGGACAATATACCAAAAGGATATAACCACATTCAATATTTATGCATCCAATGACATGGCTGCAAGATACACAAAACAACCTCTAACAGTACTGAAAAGTGAGACAGACAACTCCACAATTATAACATGAGACTTCAACACACCACTTTCGGTGAAGGACAGGACATCCAGTAAGAAGCTCAATAAAGTCACAGAAGACCTCAATGCCACAATCAACCAACTTGACCTCATACACATATACAGAACACTCCACTCGACAGCAACCAAGTATACTTTCTTTTCTAGTACACATAGAACATTCTCTAGAATAGACCACATATTAGGTCATAAAGCAAGCCTTAGCAGAATCCAAAACACCAAAATATTACAAAGCATCTTCTCTGACCATAAGGCTATAAAAGTGGAAATCAATAGCAGAAAAAGCAGGGAAAGGAAATCAAACACTTGGAAACTGAACAATACCCTGCTCAAAAGAGACTGGGTTATAGAAGACAGTAAGGATGGAACAAAGAAATTCATGGAATCCAATGAGAATGAGAACACTTGCTATCAGAGCCTTTGGGCCACAAAGAAAGCAGTGCTTGGATGCCAATTTACATCAATAAATGCACACATACAAAAAGAAGACAGGACCAAAATCTAAGAATAATCCCTACAACTTGAACAAATAGAAAGAAAGCAACAAAAGATACCCTCAGGCAAAAGAAGAAAGGAAATAATAAAAGTCAGAGGAGAATTAAATGAAATAGAAAACAGAAAAACAATTAAAAGAATTAACAAGACCAAAAGCTGGATCTTTGAAAAAATTAGCAAAACTGATAAACCACAAGCCAAACTGACAACAGAAAAACAGGAGACGAAGCAAATAACCCGAATAAGAAATGACATGGGCGATATTACAACAGACCCAACTGAAATTAGAAGGATCATATCAGATTACTACAAAAAACTGTACTCTAACAAATTTCAAAACCTAGAAAACGTGGATGAATTCCTAGAAACATACTACCGATCTAAACTAACACAAACAGAGGTAGAACAACTAAATAGACCCATAACAAAAGAAGAGATTGAAAAGGTAATCAAAAAACTCCCAACCAAAAAAAACGCCCTGGACCGGACAGCTTCACTACAGAGTTCTACCAAACTTTCAGAGAAGAGTTAACATCACTACTACTAAAAGTATTTCAGAGCATAGAGAAGGATGGAATACTCCCAAACTCATTCTATGAAGCCAGCATATCCCTGATACCAAAACCAGGGAAAGACTCCACAAGAAAAGAAAACTACAGACCTATATCCCTCGTGAACTTAGATGCAAAAATCCTCAACAAAATTCTAGCCAACAGAATTCAACACCATATCAAAAAAATAATTCACCATGACCAAGTGGGATTCATACCAGGTGTGCAGGGATGGTTCAACATTAGAAAAACAATTAATGTAATCCATCATATAAATAAAACAAAAGAACTACATGATTTTATCAATTTATGCAGAAAAGGCATTTGACAAAGTTCAACACCCATTCATGATAAAAACCCTCAGCAAAATAGGAATAGAAGGAAAATTCCTCAACATAATAAAGGGCATTTATACAAAGCCAACAGCCAACATCATCCTAAACGGAGAGAGTCTGAAAGCTTTCCCCTTGAGATTGGGAACCAGAGAAGGATGCCCTTTATCACCATTCTTATTCAACATCATGCTGGAGGTCCTAGCCAGAGCGATTAGGCTAGATAAAGAAATAAAGGGCATCCAGATTGGAAAGGAAGAGGTCAAAGTATCTCTATTTGCAGATCACGTGATCTTACACACAGAAAACCCTAAAGAATCCTCAAGAAAACTACTGAAAATAATACAAGAGTTCAGCAGAGTTTGAAGATACAAGATAAACATACAAAAACCAGTTGGATCCCTCTATACCAACAAAAAGAACATCGAGCAGGAAATCACCAAATTAGTGCTATTCACAGTAGCACCCAAGAAGATAAAATACTTAGGAATAAGTCTTACCAGAGATATAAAAGACTTACACAAAGAAAACTACAAAACACTATTGCAAGAAACCAAAAGAGACCTACGTGAATGGAAAAACATACCTTGTTCATGGATAGGAAGACTTAACATTATAAAAATGTCTATTCTACCAAAAGCGATCTATAGATACAATGCAATTCCGATCCAAATCGCAACAACATCCTTTAGTGAGATGGAGAAACAAATCACCAACTTCATATGGAGGGGAAAGAGGCCCCGGAGAAGTAAAGCATAACTGAAAAAGAACAAAGGGGGAAGCCTCACTCTACCTGATTTTAGAACCTATTATACACCACAGTAGTCAAAACAGCCTGGTACTGGTACAACAACAGATGTATACACCAATGGAACAGAATTGAGAATCCAGACATAAATCCATCCACATATGAGCAGTTTGCATTGGATAAAGGCCCAAAGTCAGTTAAACGGGGAAAAGACAGTCTTTTTAACAAATGGCGCTAGCATAACTGGATATCCATCTGCAAAAAAATGAAACAAGACCCATACTTCACACCATGCACAAAAGCTAACTCAAAATGGATCAAAGACCTAAATATAAAATCTAAAATGATAAAGATTATGTAAGAAAAAATAGGGACAATGTTAGGAGCCCTAATACATGGCATGAACAGTATACAAAACATTACTAACAATGCAGAAGAGAAACTAGATAGCTGGGAGCTCCTAAAAATCAAACACCTATGCTCATCCAAAGACTTCACCAGAAGAGTAAAAAGGTTACCTACAGATTGGGAAAAAGTTTCTAGCTATGACATTTCTGATTAGCACCTGATCTCTAAAATCTACATGGTACTGCAAAAACTCATCTACAAAAAGACAAATAACCCAGTTAAAAAAAGGGCAAAAGATATGAACAGGCAGTTCACTAAAGAAGACATTCAGGTAGCTAACAGATACATGAGGAAATGCTCACGATCATTAGCCATTAGAGAAATGCAAATCAAAACTACAATAAGATTCCATCACACTTCAGCAAAAAAAAAAGGGCTGGCATTAATCCAAAGAAATACAAGATGATAAATGTTGGAGAGGTTGTGGAGAGACTGGAACGTTTAAACACTGCTGGTGAGAATGTAAAATGGTACAACCACTTTGGAAATCTATTTCACGCTTCCTTAAAAAGCTAGAAATAGAGCTACCATAAGATCCAGCAATCCCACTCCTCAGAATATATCCTAGAGAAATAAAAGCCTTTACACGAACAGACACATGCACACCCATGTTGACTGCAGCACTGTTTACAATAGCAAAAAGATGGAAGCAACCAAGGTGCCCATCAACAGATGAATGGGTAAAAAAATTATGGTATATTCACACAATGGAATACTACACATCGATAAATAACAGTGATGAATCTGTGAAACATTTCATAACATGGAGAAATCTGGAAGGCATTATGCTAAGTGAAATTAGTCAGTTGCAAAAGAACAAATATTGTATAATATCACTATTATAAGAACTTGAAAAATAGTTAAAACATAGAAAATATTCTTTGATAGTTACGAGAGTGGCGAAGAAGGGAGGGAGAGGGGTTTTCACTAATTAGATAGTAGATAAGAACTACTTTAGGTGAAGGGAAAGACAACATACAATACAGGAGAGGTCAGCATAACTGAACTAAACCAAAACCAAAGAAGTTTCCTGAATAAACTGAACGCTTCGAAGGCCAGTGTAGCAGGGGCGGGAGTTTGGGAACTATGGTTTCAGGGGACATCTAAGTCAACTGTAATGATAAAATCTATTAAGAGAACAGTCTCCATCCCACTTTGGAGAGTGGCATCTGGGGTCTTAAACGCTTGCAAGCGGCCATCTAAGGTACATCAATGGGCCTCAATCCACCTGGAAGAAAGGAGAATGAAGAACATTAAAGACAAAAGGTAATTATGAGCCCGAGAGATACAAAAGGGCCACATAAACCAGAGACTACATCAGCCTGAGACCAGAAGAACTGGATGGTGCCCAGCTACAACTGATGACTGCTCTGACAGGGAACACAACAGAGAACCCTTGAGGGTGATACAGACCCCAAATTCTCGTAAAAAGACCAGACTTAATGGTCTGAGTGAGACTAGAAGCACCCCAGTGGTCGTGGTCCCCAGACCTTCTGTTAGCCTAAGACAGGGACCATTCCCAAAGCCAACTCTTCAGACAGGGATTGGACTGGACAATGGGATAGAAAACGATACTGGTGAAGAATGAGCTTCTTGGATCAAGCAGACACATGACACTATGTTGGCATCTCCTGTCTGGAGGGGAGATGAGAGGGCAGAGGGGGTCAGAAGCTAGCCAAATAGACTAGAAAAGAAAGTGGAGGGACGGAGTGTGCTGTCTCATTACGAGGTGAGCAATTAGGAGTATACATCAAGGTGCATATAAATTTTTGTATGACAGCGTGACTTGATTTGTAAACTTTCACTTAAAGCACAATTAAAAAAAAAAAGAAATCAAATGAGGCACTGCATTGGGCAAATCTGCTGGAAAAGAATTCTTTAAATTGTTAAAAAGAAAAGATGTCACAACTGACCCATGCCATGGTATTTTCAATTGCCTCATATGCATGTGAAAGCTGGACAATGAATAAGGAAGATCAAAGAATTGATGCCTTTGAATTATGGTGCTGGTGAAGAATACTTGACTGCCAGAGAACAAACAAATTTGTCTTGGAAGAAGTACAGCCAGAATGCTCCTCAGAAGCGAGGACGGCAAGACTTCATCTCACACACTTCGGACGTGTCATCAGGTAGGATCAGTCCCCGGAAAAGGACATCATGTTTGGTAAAGTAGAAGGTCAGCGAAAAAGAGAAAGACCCTCATGAGATGGACTGACACAGTGGCTGCAACAATGGCGTCAAACATAGCAAGGACTGTGAGGATGGAGCAGGACCAGAGAGTGTTTTGTTCTGTTGGACGTGGGGTTGCTTGAGTCGGAACCAACTCAACAGCACCTAACAACAACAATGGCTCAGTTCTCTCACTTACAAGAGCTCCACAGTTGTATAACACAGTTCTATAAAACTTCGGTATGTCTTACATACTGGCATTCCATACGTAATTTAATTTGGGAAGAAAAGACGTCAAGTCCTTGCGTAATGTTTCAAAACCCTTCCTCAGATAATCATTAAAGTTTCTCCCAGATATAACATTGTTTTTCAATTTACTGTTCCATTTTAAAAATTCTTGACCTCTACCATTTTATTCCTGGACTGAAGACTAAATGATTTACACCTTTCAGACATTTGCCGACTGTTGAATTTGGCCAAACAACTCAAGCCAAAAGCATTCTCTGCTACTAAAGATGTCCTTTAACTTTTAAATTTTATCAGAGAGAAAAAAAGTTCATTTGCCCAGGCTAAAATTTATTTTAATATCTTAGTTAGAACTGGGCTTAACTTTAAGTCCTAGGTTTTAGTCACTATGAAATTTCTTTTCTGGGGTTACAATAGACAATAGAAATAAGACTGTGTTAAATTAAAAAGAAAAGCTAGAATTCAACAAGCTTATGTTTTACACAAAATAAAAATGAAAGGTGAAAATGAGGAAACAGTGAGAACCATCCATGTAAATATAAGACATCTAAGGGAAACTATCATCATGTGACTGGATCAATAAAACTCTTACAAATTAATAGGATACCTTAAGAAATGATTCTTCGGTCTTTTATGACTTAATTCTTAAGCTAAAATATGCTGGAAACACATTTATTAGAAAGTACTCAGGCACCTCTACCATGCATAACGAAAACGGATTACCTTATCTGGTGTTGCTGTAATGGGCTGTTTAATCTGATTATCCAATAATGGTGGCTCAGGAGAAGGCTGTATCTGATTATCCAAACGACCATTTTCAGGAGCTCCTCCTGTGGTTTTATTAATTTCCACTATATCATTACTTTTAACTTCTTCAGAATAAATTTCTTTAATTTTTTCCTGCTGGCAAGCTATGTTTTTATAATCATGTGGTTTTGCCCCTAAAAATGTACTCTGAGTCATTGGGTGATGTATCTCTAATGTTGGCGGTATAAAACTGGGTCGTAATAAGGCCAATCTAGGGGAAGCTTGAGAGTCCAACTTATTTTGTTGCACAGAGTTGAATTTTGAGAGTTTAATTTTAGTCCAATTGGAGTTCTTCTTAGTTGAGCTGTTTATTCCATTTAGTACACACTTCACAGGCTTTGTTTTTCTACTGGGGAAGAAACGATTACACTGAACATCCTGATTTGTCTCCTTGTGGTGATGTATTTGTTTTTCAACATCAGTCTCTTCAGATTTTATTTCTGTAGGCTTCTCCTCCTTTGAACTTTGCATTTGTGAAGATTCCCTTTTTACCTCTACAGTATCTGATTCAATTTCACCAGCAATTTCTTCACAGAGCTGGAGAATGCTACCTCGTTTGCTCTTTCCTGCTTGCTCCAGGTCATTATCTACACTTTGGTCAGGCACTGATGGCTGCGGACTTTTTGGGGGTTTTGCACTAATATTTACTTGTGTATGAACTGACTTCATTTTCTCATTCTTTTTAGAGACCACTGACATACTTATTTTTGATCTTTTTACCTCTGAAGAAGTTACAGGCACTGGTTTTGTTTCCTCTTTTCTAGTAGTCTTCTGAAGACACTTTTCAGATCCTTGCACGCCATGGGAACTACAAGTACAGGCTGTCTGGTGCTCTACCTTGCGTTTCTTTCCTTTGGGAGAATTTATTACATCGTTAATTACTGAATTTTCATCCTCTTTAGAGTCAGATTTTATTTCCAGTACTTTTCTTTTCGTATGTTCTTCACTTGTTTTAACTTTATTAGATTTACTCTGAGTATTGCTACAGTGCTTTTTTCTTGTTGGTGGCAAACTCTGTTTAAGTGCTTGAACTTGACCCTGAACTGCTCTACTACGTAAAGATCTTACTGAAATTTCTGTTAACTGTCGTAGTCTTTGTGATCTCCGGTTAAGCTGTTCATTTGATTTCAAGGTCTCATGTGCTGTTTTTTTCTGAGATAATTTCTTCTTTTTTGTAGATTCTTGTTGTGAAAGTCCTTTCACAGTCACCATATTTTTATCAATGGAGTTAGTAGCTTTTTTGTCACTGGATGCTGCCTTTGCTGACCTTGTACTCATTCGTGTTCCTGATTCAGGCTGGTTTACTTTATTTTCACTAGATTTAACCAGTGATTGTACAGTTTCCTTTGGACCTAATTTTTTTGCTACATTCTTTTGAGAACCCTGAATTTGTGTCTCTAAATCCTTATCTTCACTTTTTTTAGTAACTTTAGAGGAATTCTCTTTTGATTTCTGCTGAATGGACATCATTCCTGAGTAAGGTCCTCCTTTTCTGAGTAGTTTCTGAAAGGATTTTTGGGTCCTGGTAGGTGTAAATACCAAATGCCTAGTGTTATTTCAGAAGAGCAGTCTTAAAAATCTGACTTTAACTGATGCTGATATGCATTTTCAACAGAAATACTAGTTTGCTTCAAGTAAGGTTTCTGCCATTCCTAGAACATGAGAAAAGCTGACATAAATGCTGAAAGACAATTGTTTTACTTTGCACAAGGCAATAGAAATTTGAAGAAAATTTATTCTAATCTGACGTTTTTAGAAGTTTTTATTAAAAAATAATTAATTTAGGTTCAATCTGTTTTGTTAATTTTTCAATTAATTTTGGTTTCAGGTCTAGCCTTATTACTGGAGGAGTTATTTATTACTGATCTGTCTGTTTTGACAAAATTTTTGAAAATTTTTTCTTCTGAACTCTACAGTTACTGCACTTTGATTCATTTGAAACATGTCTTACAGCTAACACGTTTCTTTCCTTGTTTGCTGAATCTGTTGGCTTGCAGTTCTTACCTAACCTCTTTCGTTTAATGTAACACTCTGTTAATACAGATTTCCTTTTGTGGTGCCATCTCTGAAAAGTTAAAAGATAAAAATTAAATTTTGTACAATCCATGAAATATGGTAATTCTATATTACACAGAATAACCTTGGTTTATATAAAATCTAATTCCTCCTTTTGAATTACTTAGTCTGTACACTTAAGGCTAGCAGAATGAAGTATGCCAATTACATATCTATAAGTAATCAGTAACTTTTTTTTATAAGCATCAAAACCAAAAACCAAACCCAGTACCATCAAGTCGATTCTGACTCATAGCGACCCTACAGGACAGAGTAAAACTGCCCTGTAGAGTTTCCAAGGAGTGCCTGGAGGATTCAAACTGCCAAACCCTTTGGTTAGCAGCTGCAGCACTTAACCACTACGCCACCAGGGTTTCCTTATACAAGCACAGGACAGGGAAAATCAGTTTATTTCTCGAGGTTTACTTACAGTTCTTTTCCCACAAGACAGAATTGATGTTTCAGACACCATAACTCATGAAAACGTGACGAGACCATTCCTTATGTTCTTAACACATTACATAACACCTAAAAGAAAGATAAAGGTTTATTTTTTAAATGTCTATATAACACTTAAGGAATAAGAAATTAAGGAAAGTTATAATCACTCATTCATTCACCTCTCACCAAATATGCTGTTAGTTGTTAGCTGCTGTTGAGTTGGCTCCGACCCATGGTGACCCCATGTACAAAAGAATGATTTGGTCCTGGGCATGGCCAAATATGACACTCTATAATTCTACCCTGTCCTATCAATAGTCTTATTATTTCCTCAGACTTCACCTTATACGCAGCATTTAATTTTAGTAATTCTAACTTGAAGTAAATTATGGTACGTGGACCTAATGCAATAACATGCTTCCATTTATGTTGTGGGAAAGTGTTAAAATACAAAAAGAAAAAAAAATTCATAATAAGAGCATAAAATGGGTTAAACTGGTTCAACATAATCCTATTTTGAGGAAAAACAGTGCATATAGATACATAAATAGAAAACAACTGACACACACAGCCAAAGAAGGTAGATTTAAACACAAATATTTATCTCTACTCCCTCCTAAAACTCACTACAAATAGCAGAGGTAAACAAAACAAAACCATAAATCCAAAAGACAAAGAACAAGAGAGTACATAAAAATATATATAAATAAATAAATGGTCTGGAAGCTACAAAGAGGAGCAAATAAGAAGATTGAAGAAAACCTGAATCCTAAGCTGGAAATGGGCAAATCCAAGCAGCAGCTCTATTTAACCCACAGAAACTCCAGAACTCAGAAACTGCTAACACCATGGGAGATGGGAATAAAAATGGAACTCAAAAAAGCCAACACACTCTCAGATTGCCATTCCAATTACAAGCACCTAGGCTGCCCTGCAACTGCTTCCTGAAGACTGGAGGTTTAATTCTGTGGAAGGGATAAAACAAAAGATCTTTGGTCTGGGAATTCAACATGGCCAGTTGAGGGTGGAAGTATCATACTGACAACAGGCAAAATAAGCCAAGAATACCAGAAAGATGTTTACCTGTATCTTATTGACTATGCAAAGGCATTCAGCTGTGTGGATCATAACAAATTATGGATAACAGTGTGAACAATGCGAATTCCAGAATACTTAACTGTGCAGTCGTTCGTACTGCATGGTTCAAAATCAGGAAAGGTTTGTATCAGGATTATATCCTTTCACCATACTTATTCAATCTGTATGCTGACCAAATAATCCAAGAAGCTGGACTATATTAAGAAGAAGGCAGCATCAGGATTGGAGGAAGACTCATTAACAATCTGCCTTACGCAGATAACACAACCTTGCTTGCTGAACATGAAGAGGACTTGAAGCACTTACTGATGAAGATCAAAGACTACAGCCTTCAGTAGAGATTACACCTCAACATAAAAAAAGCAAAGATCCTCACAACAGAGCCAATAAGCAACATCATGATAAATGGAAAAATACTGAAGTTGTTAAGGATTTCATTTTACTTGGGTCTATAATAAACACCCATGGAAACAGTCAAGACATCAAACGACGCACTGCATTGGGCAAATTTGCTGCAAAAGACTTCTTTAAAGTGTTAAAAAGCCAAGCTGTCACCTTGAAGACTAAAGTGCACCTGACCCACACCATGATGTTTTCAATCACCTCGTATGCACACAAAAGCTGGATGATGAATTCGGAAGACCAAAGAATTGACGCCTTCAAATTATGGTGTTGGCGAAGAATATTGAATATACCGTGAACTGCCAAAAAAACGAACAAATCTGTCTTGGAAGATATACAGCCAGAACACTCTTTGGAAGCGAGGATGCCGAGACTTTGTCTCACATACTTTGGACATGTTATCAGGAGGGATCATTCCCTGGAGAAGGACATCATGTTTGGTAAAGTGGAGGGTCAGCAAAAAAGGGGAAGACTCTCAATGAGGTGGACTGACCCAACAGCTACAACAATGGACTCAAGCCTAACAACAATCATGAGGATGGCACAGAACCAGATGGCGTTCTGTTCTGTTGTATACAGGGCCGCTATGAGTTGGAGCCGATCTGACAGAACCTAACAACAACACATACTTATTGTTGAAACCCACACCCTCCATAAAAAGCCTGTTCTCTACTCAGAGGCTCCTAAAGGCTAACAGCCAAGCCCACACCTTCCATTAAAAAGAACGAAAGATTGTTTTCTAAGGAATCTGACAAGTACTAGAGAAAAAAAAAACCTATAAATACTGATAGGGCCCATAGTCAGTAACACAAACACACATATGAACATGGATTTAGTCATGGCTATTGTCTACTAGCCTACCCACCATCCATTCACACACACCACTTCCAATTAGTTCTTAGAGTCTCATTTTTACCCATGAGAAGATTAACAAAAACCACTGAATATACAAGGAAAACCTTAAAACAAAACAAACAGGAAAAAAAGCAGCTTGGAAGAAACAAACTTATCCAAAGACACAAACTAAAAATTAGCTAACTCATCCAGAAAACAAATATACAAGAACACTCACACTACAAGAACTCTGAAAAATTAAAAACACTACAGAAGAAATAAAAAGTCAATAAAAGAATTTAAAGATGAAGGTAAGGAAATCTATAAAGTAAAACAAAAAGGCTGACGTGAAAAACAGAAGCAAAAAAAAAAAGAAAAGAAGACCAATTCACAGGGCGTCTAACAGTCCAGTAACTGGGGTTTTAGAAAGCAGAAAAATTACAGAAGAAAAAAAATGAAGAATTCAAGAAATTTTCCTGGAACCGAAAGACAAACTTTCAGATTAAAAGAGCCAAGAGCATCTAGCACAATGGACGAAAAAAGATTTTAAAAAGCATATCATAAGGATAAAATGATGGCCCTCAAGCTACCTCCCAAATCCAGTGCTGTCGAGTCAACTCCGACTCATAGCGACCCTATAGGACAGAGCAGAACTGCCCCACAGAGTTTCCAAGGAGCACCTGGCAGATTTGAACTGCCGACCCTTTGGTTAGCAGCCGTAACACTTAACCACTATGCCACCAGGGTTTCCTCAAGCTACCTAGAGGGAAGAGAAACAACCACACGCAAAGGATTAATAAGAATCAGAATTACATCAGATTTCTCAATAGCAATACTAGAAATACAATGACAGAAACATCCTTCAAAATGCTCATGGAAAATCATGTTCAAAGTAGACATCAATGGCCAGCAAAACAATGGAGTACAAACACATTTCCAGACATGAAGGTTTCCCCACTCATCTTCCTCTAGGAGCTACTAGAGAAAATGTGCCACAAAATGAGTACGTTAAAATGAATCAGGGGAGCGGAGAGAAAAGGAGGGGATTCAGAAGAAAAAACGAAAAGGAAATCAGAAAGCATACACATGGACGTCCTATGGAAGTTTACATGAGTAAACAGAAGCATATACTAAATAACTGACAATTTTTAAAAAGAGCTGCTATTGATAATTCACACGCACTTATATAGACCCACTCTTGATTCTTCACTCATGCCAATAAAAGGAATGAGTTGGCAGTTGAAGGACTAATAATATTTTCAGATAATATCATCAACTTTTGGAGTGTACAAATCAAAAGGCAACATCATGCTTTATGACGTAACACAAAGTCTTCCACTTAATTTAGGAAGTATTTTTTAATAGTGTTCCAGAGGTGATATAGCTGAGCAAGAGAAAGAAAAACAAAAATTTGAAAGAAAATTTTTATATTTTCTCCAACCTAAAAAATTCCTAGAGAATTAACAGAAAAATGATTAAGAAAATATGTGAATTCAATAATGTGAATGAGTAAAAAATAAACATTCAAAAATAAAAAGCTTTCTAGTGGGTATCATGGGCTGGGGGAAAAGGAGAATGGGAGTTATTGTTTAATTCGTACAGAGTTTCTGTTTGGGGTGATGAAAAAGTTTTGGAAACAAGCAGTGGTGATGGTTGCACAACACTGTGATTAATGACACTGCATGGACACTTGAAAATGGTTAAAATAATAAATCTTATGTTGTGCATAATTTACCACAGTAAAAAAGAAAGAAATTCAAAGGCTTTAAATATACAATCAGCTGAAAAACATATTAGAAAAAAATATCATACATACTTACAATACTCACACACAGTAACAAGAAGTAATGAGGGTAGATTTGCACTTAGCTGATATTAAAATACACTTAGCTACACTAGTAACTTAGAGGACAGTGTGTTTATGTTAATGGGGGAGGAACAACTTGGAAAAGGAGGGTGAGAATGGTTGCACAACTGGAATGTAATTAATGTTACTGAATTTTACATGTAGAAATTGTTGATTGCTTTGAGTTCTGCTGTGTATATTCTCAACAACAAAAATTATTAAAATATAAAGCTACAGTAATCAAAACAGTGTAATACTGACAAAGAAACAGACACAAAGAATGGAACGGAATACAGAAATACCCATATATTTATGGTCAAGTGATTTTTCACAAAGCTGTCAAGGCAAACAAATGAAAGTATTTTCAAAATATGGTGCTAAGAATTACTCGATACCCAAATACCAAAAAAAAAGAAAAAGAGCATATACCCTTACCATACTATCACAAAAATTTATTTGAGATTGGTCACAGACCTAAAGATAAAACCACAGTAGAAAACTTCTACAAGGAAACAAAGATGAAAATCTTTGAGAACCTAGGGTAGGCAAAGATTTTTTAGACAGGAACCCTAGTCATGCCACCTCTACGTATCTACCTAAGAGAAATGAAAACATTTGCTATTCAAAATCTTCATAGCAGCTTTACGCACAATATTCAACTGGGAACAGCCCAAAAGTCAGGTGAACAGATAGAAAAAAAAAATGGTATTATCAATACAATGGAAGGCTATTCAGCAATCAAAAGAAACAAACTACAAACATATGGAACCGTATGGATAAGCCTCAAAATCATTACATTGAGCAAAAAAAAGTTACAAAACACAAGTATATACTGTATGATTCCATTTTTTTTTAATTCTAGAAAAGACAACTAATCTACAGTAACAGAAAGCAGATCAGTCATTGCCCAGGGCGATGGGTGGAGGGAGAGATGGGCTTTGGGGAATGCCTAAAAAATTCTGTATCTTGACTGTGGTGGCGGTTTCACTGGTACAGGTAGACATCTGTCAAAACCTATCAAATTGTACATTTAAGAGGATGTAGTTTATTGTACATAAATTATGCTTTAATAAAGCTGTCAAAAAAATAAAGCTATAACCAGAAGAACTAGATGGTTGCCAGCTACCGCTACCAACTGTTTCTGATCAGGGCCACAACAGGTGGATCCTGATAGAATGGGAGAAAAACATAAAACAGAACTCAAATTCTTTAAAAGTCCAGACTTGGAGTTGGGGCCAAGACACCATGCCATCCCTCTGCAGCAAAGACCTGAAAACCTAAGTAAAAGATACAAATGCCAATCCTGGAACCCTAAACATCAAATGAAGGCATAAAGAACTAGATCAAACACCCAAAGGAAGAAGAAACTGAAGGAAAACAGAAAGAGGAGACATACTGAATGGAGGTCCCCTGCCAATTAACATCGTACGGAGACGATATCTTGGAGCACAGCCAGCAACAACCCTGGACAGGGAGTATAGGAAGGCAACTTCACGGAGCTCCCAACAGGAGATAGTGACCCGGTAACCAGAGAAACACACTCACCTAACCCCTCCCCCTTCTACCCCATACACCACCTCCCCCTCTTCCTAATGGGCCACGCCACACCACTGTGGGTAGAGAGCCACTGGCCCGCAACCTCCCCAGGTACCACCCGCTCTCACCCACGAGCTCCCACCACACTATTCTGTTTTTTCTTTTTCTTCCCTTTCTTTCTCCCTTCAACCCTAGCCCCATTTGCACCTCCACCCCATCCCACTGGATTCCACCGCACCACCACAACTAGAGAGCCACCAGCCCACCTTCATTCCAGGTCCACCCCGCCCCCACCTGCTGGCACACACCACGAATCCATTTTTTTTTTTTTTTCGTTTCTCTTTCTTCCTTTTCTTTCTCCCTCTCACCTAGCCCTGAACAGCACCTCCCCATCTTTCCCATTGGGCCCCACCACACTGCCATTTCTTTCTTTCTTTACTTTCATCTTCCCACCTAGGACAGTATGTCACCTACCCTCCTTTCCCACCAGCCCCGGGTCCAAACCACCTCCACTTGCCAGCCTACGCTGTGCCACCATGTTTTTCATCTTTTCTCCTTTCTTACTTTTCTTTCTCCCTCCCACCTAACCCCATACACTACTTAACCCTGCTTCCCACCAATCCTTGCTGTGCCACCACGGATAGAGTTCCACTGGAACGCCAGCCCACCCCAACCCACTGGCCCCAACTGTGCAGTTTATTTTTTCTTTCTTTTTTTTCCTACTTCCCACCTAGTCCCGTATACCATACCACCTCCAAGTTCACCCCCCACCCCAATCACTGGCTACTCGATATTTTTTCTTCTCTCTTTTCTTTCTCCTACCCACCTAGCCCCATACGCCAAGTCACCCTTCCACAGGCTCTCGCCAAGTCACACTTCCTGTAGGCTCTCGCCAAGCCACTACAGCTAGAGCATCCCCCGAGCTCAGACCCACCACTGCACCAGGCTCACGTTACCCTTCCCCTCCTGCCACTCGACCAGTTGCTGAATGAGAAGCAAGCCTGTACCACTCTCTGCACGACACCTTTGCCGATTTGGTGAAGGGCTGTGAACACTCCCATACCACTGGACCAACATCAGCAGAGAGAGTGCCCAGCCCATCCACCCTTAGCCACCTCACCAAACCAGTGTAAAGCAAAGTGGGCTCACCATGCCTGCTGCTGCCTGCCCATCCAAAGAGGTGACAGCTATCATGCTCACAGGTGAGTAAGCAGCAAAGCATGCCTGGTCTGTTAGCCCTATCAAAACAAAACAAAGAAATAGGACGAAACAGACATACAATCAATCGATAAATAAAGTAAATACCTTAATGTCTTGGAGACAGGAAACAATATGAAAACATATAAAAAAGCAGTACGAGATGGCTCCAGCATGACCAAAATAATCAGATGACCTTCCAGCAGAAGAAAAAGCAGTGGAATTACCTGGTATGGAATTCAAAAGACTAATATTTATGGCTCTCCAAGAGAATGGGAAAGAGAGCAAGGAAAATACAGATAAAATAAAGGAAAAAAACAGCCAAAATCATGGAAAACAGACATAAAACTAACAAAAACATAACCAAAATCAAGGAAAACATAGACAAAGCAACAGGAAAATAATACGGTAACAATACGTCAAAATAAGAAAACAATGAGAAATCACACAAAAACAGCACTAGAAATCCAAAAGATAAACAACAAAATTCCAGAAATGGACAACTCAGTAGAAGGTTTTAGGGGCAAATTTGAAACAATGGAAGACAGAATCAGCAAGATTGAAGACAAATTCATGGATGTGACACTGAGGAAAAATCGGAGAAAAGAATGACGTAAACCTAAGAATCATGTGGAACACAATCAAGAGCAAATATCTGTGCGTGACTATGGTTCCAGGACAGCAGGAGAAAATGGAAAACACAGAGAAGACTGTTGAAGATTTGCTTTCATATCATGAAAGTTGAAAAGCTGGCCATCCAAAAAGCTCGATAAACCCCAGAAAGGATAGACTCAAGAAGAAAGTCACCAAGACATCATAATGACACTTGCCAAAACCAAAGAAAAGAAAGAATCCTGAGAGCAGCTTGAGAAAAACCAAAGACGAAATAGTAAGACTAAGCTCTGCTTACTCGGCCGAAATTATACAGGGAAGAAGGGAATAGTATGACATATATAAAACCTTGAAAGAAAAAAACTACCAATCAGAATAATATACCCTGCAAAACTCTCAAATACAATGGCAAAATTAGGACATTTCCAGACAAAAAGAAATCAAGGGAATTTGTAAAAACCAAACCAGAGTAACAAAAAATTTAAAGGGACTCCTTCATTTAGAGAACCAAGAATATGAGACAACAAGCAGAGTCTAGGACACAGGACAGCATCAGCAGATACTAATCTATGAAAATAAGTCCCAGTAATAAAACAAAGCTAAAAGATTTAAAACAGGAAAACAGAGACATCAATCGGTAAATGACAACAACATCAAAACAATAAAATGGAATAAACAGTGCAGGTATAGAACTTTCAAATGGAGAGGAAGTCAAGGTGATATCGGGTAATAAAAAACTGGTTCAAAATTAAGAACATAAGGTTAAATTTCAAGGTAACCACAAAGAAAGTTAACAAAACTACTCATCAAAATAAATAAGAAGAAAAACATACAGTCTTAGTGAACAAGAAGTCTGTAATAACGTAAGAAAACAAAAGGAACTCCACACAAGAAAGAGGAAAAAGAAAACACTAGCAACTCAAAAAAAGCACAACAACATGACAGCAATAAACTCCTACCTGATAAAAAAAAAAAGATAACCACTATGAATGTGAACGGCTTAAATGTGTCTGTAAAGAGACACGGTATAGTAAATGAATAAAAAACATGGCTTATCAATATGCTGTCTACAAGAGGCACACCTTAGACAACAAAGACATGAATATATTAAAAAGCAAAGGATGGAAACATGTGTCAAGTAAAACAAACAAAAAAAGCAGGAGTGACAATACTAATATCGAATAAAACAGATTTTAAAACAAAATTAACCATAAAAGACAAGGAAGGACATTATATAATGACTAAATGGACAATACATCAAGAAGGCAAAACCTTAATAAATATCTACACACCCAATGACAGGACTCCAAAATACATAACACAAACTAACACCACTGAAAACAGAAATAGACAGTTCCACAATAGTAGTAGGAGACTTCAACACACCAATCTCAGTAAAGGACAGAGTATCTAGAAAGAAACACAACAAACATACAGAAGATCTAAAGGCCAAGATCAACCAACTTGACCTCCTAGACATGTGTAAAACACTGTACCCAGCAGAAGCAAAGTATACATTCTTTTCCAACAGACATGGAACATTCTTCAGGGAAGACCACATTTTAGGCCACAAAACAACCCTCAATAATACCCGAAACATCAAATTAATATAAAGCATGCTCTCTGACTACACCACCATGAAAGCAGAAATCAATAAAAGACCAAGTAAAAAAAAATCAAATACATGGAAACTAAGTAACACATTGCTTAAAAACAACTGGGTAATAGAAGAAATCAAAGAGGGGATAAAAACATTCCTAGAATTAAATGATAATGAAAACACATCATACCAAAACCTTTGGGACATAACAAAGCCAGTGCTAGAGGCCAATAATAAACACACATGTCAAAAAAGAACAGGCCATGAGACCAGAAGGGCTAGATGGTGCCTGGCTACAACTGATGATTGCCTTGACAGGGGCCGCAACAGAAAACCCCTGAGGGAGCAGGAAAGCAGTGGGATGCAGATCCCAAATTCTCATAAAAAGACCAGACTTAATGGTCTGACTGAGACTAGAAGGACGCCAGTGGTCACGGCTCCCAGACCTTCTGTTGGCCCAGGACAGGAACCATTCTAAAAGCCAACTCTTCAGACAGGGATTGGACTGGACAATGGGTTGGGGAGGGATGCTGGTGAGGAGTGAGCTTCTTGGATCAAGTGGACACTTGAGACTATGCTGGCATCTCCTGCCTGGAGGGGAGATGAGAGGGTAGAGGAGGTTAGAAGCTGGAAAAATGGACATGAAAGGAGAGAGTGGAGGGAGGGAGCAGGTTGTCTTATTAGGGGGAGAATAATTGGGAGTATGTAGCAAGGTGTATATAAGCTTTTGTGTGACAGACTGATTTGGTATGTAAACTTTCACTTAAAGCACAATAAAAATTAAAAAAAAAAAAAAAGAACAGACCAAAATCAAAATGTTAGTCTTACAACTTGAACAAATAGAGAGCAGCAAAAGAAGCCCACAATCACCAGAAGAAAGGACATAATAAAGGTCAGAGAAGAAATAAATGAAATAGAGAAAAGAAAAATAGAAATACTCAGCAAAACCAAAACCTGGTTCTGTGAAAAGACCAACAAAATCAACAAACCACTGGCCAAAGTGACAAAAGAAAAAACAGAAGAGAAAGCAAATAACCCAATAAGAAACAAGATGGTGGACATTACAACAGATCCAACAGAAATTAAAAGGACCATAACAGAATACTATGAAAAACTGTACTCTTAACAAATTTGAAAACCTAGAGGGAATGGACGAATTTCTAGAAACGCACTACGTACCTAACTAACACAAACAGAGCTAGAACTAAATAAAGCCATAACAAAAGAAGAGATTGAAAAGGTAATTAAAGAACTCCAAAAAAAAAAAAATCCCTGGCCCTCACGGCTTCACTGGAGAACTCTACCAAATTTTCAGAGAAGAATTAACACCACTACTACTAAAGGCATTTCAGAGCACAGAAAAGGATGGAATACTCCCAGACTCGTTCTATGAAGCCAGCATAACCCTGATACCAAAGCCTGGCAAAAAAAAAAAAAAAATTTTTTTTTTTTTTACCACAAAAAAGAAAACTACAGATCAATATTCTCATGAATACAGATGCAAAAATTCACAACAAAATTTTAGCCAAATTCAGCATCATATTTAAAAAATAAAAATAATACACCATAACCAAGTGGGATTCATACAAGGTATGTAAGGATGGTTCAACATTAGACAACCAATCGACCCATTCCACCACATAAACAAAAGAATCACATGATCACCTCAAGCAATGCAAAAAAGGCATTTGATAAAATTCAACACCCATTCCTGAAAAAAAACTCAATAAAATAGGAATAGAAGGGAAATTCCTCAACATAATAAAGGGTATGTATATAAAACCAAGAGCCAACATCATTCTGAATGGAGAGAGGCTGAAAGCATTCCCTGAGAACATGAACAAGACAAGGATGCCCTTTATTACCACTTCTATTTAACACTGTGCTGGAAGTCCCAGCTATAGCAATAAGGCAAGAAAAAGAAATAAAGGACAACCAAATTGGAAAAGAGAAAATAAAACTATCCCTATTCACAGATGATATGATCCTATACATAGAGAACTCGAAAAATTCCACAAGAAAACTACTAGAACTGATAGATTCAGCAGAGTAGCAGGATACAAGATCAACATACAAAAATCACTTGGATCCCTATACACCCACAAAGAGAACTTCGAAAAAGAAATCAGGAAAACGATACCATTTATAACAGCCCTAAAAAGATAACATACTTAGGAATACATTGAAAAGAGGGACATAAGACACATATACAAAGAAAACTACAAAACACTATTGCAAGAAACGGAGAGACCTACATAAATGGAAAAACATACCATGCCTATGGAAAGGACGACTCAACATCGTGAAAATGTCAATCCCACCCAAAGCAATCTACAGATACAATGCAAATCCAACCTAAATACCCAATTCTGAACAACAAGATGGAAAAACTAATCATCAACTTTATATGGAAACGTAAGAGGGCCCAAAAAGCAAAGCATTATTGACGAAAAAGAACAAAGTAGGAGACCTCACACTACCTGATCTCAGAACCTACTATATAGCCACAGCATTCAAAACAGCCTGGTACTGGTGCAATGACAGACACATAGATCGATGGAAAAGAACTGAGAACCCAGACATAAATCCATCCACCTAAGGTCAGCTGATCTTTGACAAAGGACTGAAGTGCATTAAATGGCGAAAAGACAGTCTTTTAAACAAATAGTGCTGGCAAAATTCGATGTCCCTCTGTTAAAAAAAAAAAAAAAAGAAACAAGGCCCACATCTCACACCACAGACAAAAACTTACTCGAAATGGATCAAACACCTAAATATAAACCTAAAATGATAAAGTAATGGGGAAAAAAAATGGGAACAACACTAGGGGCATTAATACATGACAAAAATACAATAGAAACCTACCTACAACAGAAATAACTACCAATGCACAAATACCAGAAGATAAACTAGATAACTGGGAGTTCCTAAAAAATTAAACACTTATGCCCATCAAAAGACTTCATCAAAAAGGTAAAAAGAAAACCTACAGACTGGGAAAAAAAATTTGGCTAAATATCTCCAACAAGGGTCTAATCTTTAAAATCTATAGAATACTTCAACACCTCAACAACAAAATGACAAATAATCCAATTAAAAAATGAGAAAAGGAAATGAACAGACACAACACCAAAGAAGACACTGAGGCAGCTAAAAGACACATGTAAAGACGCTCTCGATCGCTAGCCATTAAACAAATTCAAATCAAAGCTACAATGAGATACCATCTCACCCTGACATTACTGGCACTAATCAACAAATCAGAAAATAACAAATATTACAGAGGTTGTGGGGAGTTTAGAACTCTTATGCACTGCTGATGGGAATATAAAATGATACAACCACTGCAGAAAACAATATGGTGCCTCCTTAAAAAGCTAGAAATAGAAATACCATACAATCCAGCAATCCCACTCCTAGGAATATATCCTAGAGAAATAACGGCTGTCACATGAATAGACATGTGCATACCCATGTTCATTACAGCATTATTCACAATAGCAAAAAGATGAAAACGACCTAAGTGCCCATCAAGAGGTAAATGGATAAACAAATTATGGTACACACACACAACAGGATACTAAAACCTATGCAACTATAATGAACAATGATGAATCCATGAAACATCTCACAACACAGATGAATATGGAGGGCATTATGCTAAGTGAAATAAGTCAAAGACAAAAGGACAAATATTGTATGAGATCACTACTACAAAAACCGTAGAAAAGGTGTAAACCCAGGAAAAAACAATCTTCGATGGTTACGAGGGAAGGGAGGAGTAGGGAGGAGAAATCACTAACTAGACCGCAGAGAAGTGTTAGCTCTGGTGAAGGGAAAGACAACACACAATACAGGAGATGTCAGCACACAGCACAATGTGACCAAGGCAAGGTCATAGACACTTCCTAGAAACATCCAAACACCTTCAGGGACTGAGTTATTCGGGCTGAGGGCTAGGGACCACGGTTCTACACCCTACTTTGGCATGTAGCGTCTTGGGTCTTAAAAGCTTGCTGTTGGCCATCTAAGATACATCTATTGGTCCCATCATATGAATCACAGCCTCAATCAGTGTGAGCCCAGAAGAACTAGGTGGTGTCCAGCTACACTACAGTCAGCTCTGGCAGGGATCACAATAGAGGGTCCCAGGCAGGGCAGAAGAAAAATGTAGAACAAAATGCAAATTCATAAAAAAAAGACCAGACTTACTGGTCTGAAGAGACTGATGGAACTCCTGTCTACGGCCCCCGGACATCCTGCTAACTCAGAACTGAAGCCACACCTGAAGTCTGCTTTTCAGTCAAAGGTTAGACAGGCCTATAAAGCAAACAGTAACACACAAGAGGAATGTGCTTCTTAGTTCAACCAAGTATATGAGACCAAATGGGTAACACCTGCCCAAAGACCCAGGCAAGGCAGGAAGGGACAGGAAAACTGGACAAATGGACACAGAGAACCCAGGGTGGAAAGGGAAAGGGAAAGGGGAAGAGTGATGACACATCGTGGGGATTGCAACCAATGTCACAAAACAATTTGTATATAAATTTTTGAATGAGAAACTAATTAGCACTGTAAACTTTCACCTAAAACACAATAAGATTAAAAAAAAAAAAGTCTAGACTTACTGGACCAGATGAGACTAGAAGACTCCCCTGAGACTTCTGCCCTGAGATACTCTTTAAATGAAAATGTCCCCTAAGGTCACCTTTTAACAAAATTAACAGACTGGCATAAAAAATAAAGGATATTATCCGTGAGTACGGTGTTTCATTAAAAAACCAACTATATGAGACCAAAAAGTCAATAATTACTCTAAAGCAAAGAAGAGAAGACAAGGGGACAGGGAAACTCTAGTACTGGAAACGGAACACCCATAATTCAATTAAAAAGAATCCTAACACGTTGTGGAAAGTATGACTAATGTCACTGAGCAATTTGTGTAGAAATTGTCAAATGGGAACCTAATTGGCTGCATAACCTTCACCGAAAACACAACATTACTGGGGGAAAAAAAAAATTGAGGTACATGTAATTGACAAAGATCTATGGACAAGAAGAGCTGTTACACCAAAAAACAAAAAAAACAGCTGCAGATCAGGGTGTACAGTATGCTTCCCTTTATGCAAGAAGAGAAAAGAAGGATGATGGGAGGTAGAAAATGTAGAGAAACATGATTGCTTATGCACAGAATAGGCTTGAAAAGATACAAATGAAACTAGTAATACCAACGATTTCTGGGAAAGAGAAATAGGGAACCAAGTGTCAGTAGTGTAAGGAAAGCTTTTTTTTAATTATTTATTTTTTGCTGTTGTGTTGAGAATATACACAGCAAAACACACAGCAATTAAACAGTTTCTACATGTACCATTTAGTGACACTGATTACACTCTTCGGGTTGTGCAACCATTCTTACCCTCCTTTTCTGAGTTGTTCCTCCCCCATTAACACAAACTAAATGCCCCCTAAGTTTCCTATCTAATCTTTCAGGCTGTTGTCAATTTGATTCCATATAGACAGATCTTAAAAGAGCGTAATGCTCAAGGAGGACATTCTTTACTAGTTAAGCTAAACTATTGTTTGGTTTTAAGAAGATTTCAGGAGATATGTTTGGTTTTAAGGTTTAATGATTATCTCATGGCAATAATTTCAGGGGCTCATCCACTTTCCATGGCTACAGAAAGTCTAGAGTCCATGAGAATCTAAAATTCTGTTATGCATTTCCCCCTTTTGATCAAGATTCTTCCATGGAATCTTTGACAGAAATGTTCAGAAATGGTAGCAGGGCACCATCCAGTTCTTATGGTCTCACGGCAGAGAAGGTAGTTGTTCACGGAGGCAATTAGCCACACATCCAATTCCTCTTCCTATTCCTTACCCTCCTTCTTCCTCTGTTGCTCCAGGTGAATAGAGACCAACTGTTGTGCCATGGATGGCCTCTTGCAAGCTTTTAAGATCCCAGGTACTATGCAACAAACTAAAAGGTAGAAGAGAAGCACTAAAAACATTAGGCCAAATAACTGGGATGAGCCATAAGCCGTGATAGTAAACCTCCAAACCAAGAAACCAAATCCCATGAGGTATTTGGTTATACATAAGCAACCTCAGCAGCTCCTTTTTTTTTTTTAATTTGATCATTGCTGTAACTATATCTCTCTTACTTATCCAGTGCTGCTATAACAAAAATATCAGAAGTGGATGGTTTTAACAAACAAATTTATTCTCTCACAATCTAGGAGACTAGAAATCCGAATTCAGGGCATTAGTTCCAAGGGAAGGTTTTCACTGTCCGTCAGCTCTGGGGAAAGGTCCTCATCATCAAATTTTCCCAGTGTCTAGGAGTTGCTCAGCACAGGGACCCCAGGTTCAAAGGACACACTCCACTCCCAGTTCTTTCTTGGTGGTAGGAGGGCCCTCTCTCTCTGCCAGCTTCTCTCTCCTTTTATCTCTTAAAAGGTGATGCAGGCCACACCCCAGAGAAATTCCCCTTACACAGGATCACGGCTATGACCTGAGTAAGGGTTTGCCTCCCACCCTAATCCTCCTAAACATAACCTAATCTTGTCTCATTAATCACAGGCCAAGATTAGGACTTACAACACACAGGACAATTAGATCACAAAATGGAAGACAACCACATAATACTGGGAATCCTGGCCTAACCAAGTTGACACATATTTTTGAGGGACACAATTCAATCCATGACAGTATTTATCACACAACTTTTGTCAATTCAATGTTTTACAGGTATACAACTTGTTGACAGCAATTATAATAATCAGCTGTGCAACCTTACTATTAATCAGTGTGATTTTTCCACCACAGTAAACCAAAACTCAGTACTCCATAAGCACCCCTCCCACCTCTGGTAACCACTAATAAACTTTGGTCGCTATACACTTGCTTCTTGTCTTTTTATATAAATGAGGTCATACAATATTTGTCCTTTCACGATTGACTTATTTCACTCAGTATAATGTCTTCAAACTCCATCCATACCGTAGTAGCATGAATCAAGACTTCATTTCTCTTACTGGCTGAAGAAAGCTTACTTTTCACAATATATCCACTTAAATGTTTTATTATGTAGACATAATAACCAAAAATTTAAGTTACATTTCTCTGAAAATGTAAAGCATATTTGGCACACTGAATAAACATCTTGGAAGGCACACTAAATTATAAAAGCATAAGCCACTGCCCACTTACCTTACTGAAATGGAGACCATGTATCACCTTGTTCTTTAAGTTGAAGATACTTATAATGAAGTTTCTTTCTGCATATCTAGAAAAGAATCTTAAAAAAAAAAAATTGTACAGGTAAAATAAAACCATCCACTGAATAAAACATGGGGATACAAAAATAGTATTAATTTTCTATTAACTGATAATATTACGATAGCTTAAACTAAGCTAGACTAAGTAAATAACAGCTTAGTAACGATTTTTCACTCTTACATGCAAAATATTACATAACTGCAATGTGGTCAACATGTCAGTCACTCTTAGACCGTATAGATCCACTTTTAATTCAGAAACAATCACTACCTCCTACCCCAACCCCTACCTCCATAGCAGGAGTATACATTCCTTCCTGGCTGATGTTGGGCTTGGCCACATGCCTTACTTTGGCCTCAGAGTGGGCAGTGTATTCCCCTGCCCCCACAGCGCTGGTCATCTGACTTGGTCTGGCCAATGGGATGTTAGCAGAAATAATGCAAACAGAGGTTGGATATGACTCTAATGGTTGGGCTTGCCCTCTTGTACCTCTGCCATCACCATGAGCAGAGTTTCTCCAGATGGTTGCTGTCCCTTCAGTCTAGGTCCCAGAATAAACACACACAGAACTGAGACAAAGCTGAAAGGAAATCCAACTTACAAAGAGAAGCAAAGCCCAGCCACACCTATAGCCTAAAACAGAGCTGCCCAGCTAAACCTAACCTAGACCAGCTGACCCACAGCTGCTCTACAGATTTGTAAGCAAGAATAATTAATTGCGGCCTTAAGCCACTGACTGAGTTTTAGCGCAGTTTCTTATTAAATAATACTTACCTGACAGATAATACAGTCAATGTTTCTTTCCTGGGGAGCCCCAAATGTACTGTTATAGATTGAACTGCGCTCTCAAAATTTGGGTCGTAAATGGTAAACCCCCATACTGGTGAATGTAATCCCATTTGGGAATAGGGCATTCTTTGCTATGTTAATGAGGTCGTCATGTAAGGCATACCTTAAACCAATCGCCTTTGAAATATGAAAAGAGCAGATTAGGCACAGAGAAGGGAGTTCATAAGGAGGGGAAGATACATGCCACGTGAAGATTGCCAAGGAACCAAGGAAAAGAAGCTGAAAAGAGACAATAACCTTCCTCCAGAACCGACAGAGAGGGAAAGCTTTCCCCTATAGCCAGTGCCCTGAGTTCAGACTTCTAACCTTCTAAACTATGAGAAAATAAATTTGTTTGTTAAAGCCACCCACTTGTAGTATTTCTGTTACAGCAGTACTATACTACATCTAAGGTATTTACTAAAGACCAACCTCAGACGTACAGTAACTCGGAAAATATACAGAATATTCATTTAATTTTCAATATTACTTTAACAGTAAGAATTCTAATTTTTTACAGATGAGTATCTTTACTTATTTTACTTCTAATTACTAAACATTTTAGTACAATTTAACACCAATGGTTTGGCAGTTAGGACCTACCCTAGAAAAGAAGTAAATTGATACACATATCTACAGTAGTTAACAGGCTGTTCAAGTATACTAAGGATCACTTTATTTTAGTTTACCCTACCTCACAAATCTGACATTATAATAGAATTTAACAACCCCTCCCCCTTTCTATTAAATAAAGTCTTTCAAACGAGGATCCAAATGCATTCTATAACATATTGACAACTTGACAAAACTCTCCCAACATACAAGAGCTGATTAATATAATCCTAATAAAATTAATTTTAGGGTAAAAACAATGGAACTTTACAGAAGATGAACACTACAGAAAACCCCCAATAATTTATATTTCACAATGGAAAGATATTTTACAAAACACAGGTTATAAAGTATCCTAGAATTTAAGAGTGCACCCAATTTCTCACAGTGCTTATACTCAAATTTTAATTATTGACATTATATATCTGATATATTTCAAGTTTAAAATAATTTTTTAACCATGTTTTAGTCAGATGTAATTGTCATACCCTAAAATTCGCCTCTATATGGTATACAATTCAGCAGTTTTTAGCATATTCACAGAGTTGTGCAACAATCATTACTATCTAATTCCAGAATATTTTTATAACCCTAAACTGAAACCCCATACACATTACTAGTCACTCTCCTTTTTCTCTTCTTCCAGTTTAATCTACTTTCTGTCTCTATGAATGTGGAAAGTCCAGTTATTTCACATAAATGAAATCATGTAACATGTGGCCTTCTGTGTCTGGCTTCTTTCACTTAACATGTTTTCAAGGTTCAAATATGTTGTAGCGTGTGTTAGTACTACGTTCCTTATTATGGCTAAATAATATTCCATTCACTGAATATACTGCATTTTCTTTGTCCATTCATCAGTTGATGGACATTTGGGTTGTTTTTACTTTTGGCTATTATGAATAATGCTGCTATGAACATTACCGTACAAATTGATATGTGAACATATGTTATCGATTCTCTAGAGCATATACCTAGGAATAACATTGCTGATCCATATAGCAACCTATAAGGTCGCTATGAGTCGGAATCAACTCGACGACAATGGGTTATGGTACCTCTACGTTTAACTGTTCGAGAGAATGCCAAGCTATTTTCCAAATAGGCTGCACCATTTTACATTACCACTAGCAACATATGAGAGTTCCAATTTCTCCACATCCCAGTCAACGTATCAACATGTCTTTTTTTATTTCAGCCATCCTTGTGGGTGTGAAGTGGATCTCATTGTGGTTTTGATTTGCATTTCCCTAATGACTACTGATGGTTGAGCATCTTTTCATATGTTAACTAGCCATTTGTATATCTTGTTTTGGGGAAATGTCTATTCAAGTTCTTTCCCTCCATTTTAAATTGGGTTTTGTGTTTTTGTTAGAGTTACAAGAGCTTTTGTATATTCTGGACACTAGGGCCTTATCCAATATGTGCTTTGCAAATATTTCATTGTATGGGTTGTCTTTTCACTGTCTTGATAGAGTCCTTTGATGTGTAACAGCTTTTAATTTTGATGAAGTCCAATTTATTTTTTCTTACGCTTAGGTCTTTGATGCATTAGTTAATCTTTTTTATATGGTGTGAGGTAGGGGAATCCAACTTCATTCTTTTGTATGCAGATGCCCAGTTGTTCCAGTACCATTTGTTGAGAAGACTATTATTCTGGCATCCTTGTCAAAAATCAATTGCCCATACATCTGTAGGTTAATTTCTGGGCTCTCAATTCTAGTGCATTGATCTATATGATTCCAGTACCACACTGACTTGATTACTGTAGCTTTGTAGTAAAATTTAAATCAGGAAGTGTGAGTACTCCCAACATTCTTCTTTCTCAAGATTGTTTTGGCTATTCTGTTTCTTTGCATTTCTATATGAATTTTAGGATCCACTTGTCAATTTCTGCAAAAAAAGCCAGCGGGGATTTTGTTGAATCTGTAAGATTAAATTCAAACTAAAACCAAATTCTATAATAAAGCAATGCTGACTTTATTAACAGCATGCTGTATGAAAATTAGAGCCAATACGTTGTTTTCAGACAAGGATGCTAAAGCTAAGAATAACTACGACAACCTGCTATTCTACTTCTGGCTCTACATAAGAAAAACTATGTACAAATAAATTAATCCTACTTAATAACATAAATATAAAGGTCAGACACAAAAGACAAAGACTGTATGATCCCCCTTAATGAAATATCTGGAATGGGCAAATGCACAGAGATAAAAGCAGATCAGTGGATGCCTGCATTGAGCATTAATTAGACTCTTTTAAGAACTATCTATACGGGAACAGCAACTCAAAAGATTAGTTAGGAACCTTAAGGAGTTGTGAGTTTATGTTAATGGAAGAGGAACAACTCAGAGAAGGAGGGTGAGAATGGGCACACAACTCAAAGAATATAATCAATATCACTGAATTGTACATGGAGAAAGAGTTGAATTGGTGAAAGTTTTGCAGTGTATATTCTCAACAACAAAAAATTTAATTAAAAAGTAGATTAGTGGTAACCAAGTGTTTGGGGGAGGAGGAGGAATGGGAGTTATTGCTTAATAAGTACACAGTTCCTGTCCGGAGTGATGAAAAAGTTTCGAAAATGGATAGTGGTGATGGCTGCACAACACTGTAAATGTAACTAATGTCACTGAATTGTTCACTTAATGGTTAATATGACAAATTTTATGTTACATATATTTTACCGCAATAATTTTTTTTAGTTCAGCATAAAAAAAAAATTCATAAGGGCTGTAGGGTAGGAGACAGTTCTCTTTCAGGAGCTGGGTATTAAATTTGATATGGTATTGATCAGTTTTTAAATGTAAGTTATCACTAAATAAGTTTTTCTCCTCACAAAATGGTAACACCAACACCTAGTAAGTAGAAGCATTTTCACATTAAAAAATTAAATGCTTTAAAAAAAAAGGTCACACCAGATGTATAAATGTTATTTCCTCAGAAAAATCACACCAACTCAACTCAACAGCACCTAACAACAATAAGTGCTTGGTTAGTTTCTTGAATGCACGTGTATTATCTGCTTTATTAAACATAAATGGCTTTAGCTGGAATCTGGCAACATTTCCACCTAATAAAAAGGTCAATGCCTTAAATCAGGCATTGGTTTGGCCCCTTTATGAATGTAGGTCCACTCTGGCATTTTTGTCCAGTATAATTCGATCTCGTCCACATTAAATATTTGTTCAGGCAGACAGTTCCCTTTTGAGATAATTTTGTGAAACTCATTTAAAAGGAGTTTTGCAGCTTCTTCATCAGCACTAACAGCTTCACCTTTAAGTGTGTGCTGTGGTAGTGAATCATCTCTGGAATCTCAAAAACCAGCCATGGCTGGCAGTGAATGTTTCATTGCACTCCTCACCTGCATATTCCTTAAGAGTGTCAAAAATGCTGTGTGCTTTAGCTTAAACTATAAGTTGGCTAATTGGCACGCTCTTTTGTATTTGATCCTCCGCCCAAAGTATTGGATCACCTAGCACCTCAGTGTTCGTTACTGCCAGACATACACCATTAATGCACAAAATAGTCAGACAGTAGATTTTTTACTATTGTCGTAAATGCGTAATGTCAGATAACAAGATAGTCAATACGTGTGGAGTAGATGTATTCACTCTGCTCAGCCATGCCCTAACCCAAACTGCTGGGCAGGTCTGCAAACACCATTACGGTTCTGATAACTAGAAACAGACGGTGCCCTGGCCAAAAAGCAGAGAAGGGAATCACTGTACTGGCTGGGGTGATTGATTCCTAGGTTAATACTACAAAATGAGAGCAAGGGAGGACTATGTCTAGAACCCAGGAGATTTACTACGGTACCTCTTAAAACTCCTTTGTCCAGTATCTTGGTCAAAGGATAATAAAGACAGGTCCATCAAGCACTCGAATGCCACATAATGAATATCCACACCAAGTTAAAAAATAAGAACAAAAACTCACCCAGCCCAATGCTGGCACAAACCAAATGGAATAGGCAGAGAGGAAGAAGGTAACCGTTATTATTCATTTATGCTTCAAGACCACCTGCAGAAGAAAATACTACAGCTAGCAACTGTTTCATATTAATTATCTTTCTTCCCTCCTCCTCCATCTTGTATGAAGTGCAAAGGTGGTAGCTAATGCTTTAAGTTCTAGAAGAAAGGATGACTGAATTGATAGCACCTCCCAGTGATATGGTGATACCTGATACAAAGATAGTCAAAAGAGGTAAGGGAATATACAACCCACCCCAGTGCAAATAACACAAAATGAGACAGATTTAACCTCAAACATATGAGAAATTGTATCACATGTTTATGGATTGGAGCCCTGGTGACACAATGGTTAAGAGACTGGCTGCTAACCAAAAGGTCAGCAGTTCAAATCTACCACACACTCCTTGGTAACCCTATGGGGCAGTTCTACTCTGTCCCATAGGGTCACTATGAGTCAGAATCGACTCAACAGCAACGGGTTCTAGTTCATGGATTAAATCCTCCAAATAGGCCAAGATCGTGAGACCTATTTAGGCACAAGGATATAGAAAGAATTAAAGGAAAAAGAAAGAAAGAAACTATGCAAATACTAACCAAAAGAAAGCTGGTATACCTATGTTATTATCAAACACAAAAAAGAATTTTAAGACAAAAGGCAATATTAGAGATTAAGAGTCATATCATAATGATAAAAAGTTTCAACAGGAAGATATAACAGTTTCAAACTGCATACATCTAACAACATAGCCTGAAAATATATAATACCCAAATGACAGAACTACAAGGAGAAATATACAAATCCAAAATCCTAACTGGGAGATTTTGACACACCCTTCTCAGCAACTGGTAGAACGAGCAGATCAAAAAACAAATCAAAACTAACCTGTAAGGCTGCAGAAGCCTTGAACAACATAATTAATTTTAAATCTAACAGACATATACACAATATTACCACAACAACTAAAAAATACATTATTTTCAAGCACACACGGAACATTTACAAAAATGCCCCCCAAATACAAGATATTAAAGGAAGTCTCCACAAACATCAAAGAAATAAAATCCTAGAATATGTTCCCGGATCACAATACAATTATACTAGAAATGAGTAACACAAAACACTAAGTAAAACATCCCCAGATGCTTGGAAATTAAGAAAATCATTTTTAGATAAACCATAAGAAATCACACTTAAAGAACAACAAGGTGAGAGGACTTGTTCTACTCGATACCAAAACTTAATGTTAAAGGCAAAACAAAACTGAATTTAACTTTACCCAAAGAGTTTGGTCTATGTCCTTGGTTCCTGAGAAATAATCTGTAAAATCTTGAAATTCTCCCAGTGACTGAAGTATCTTTGATGAGGCCTCCAGTCCTTACCTGAGAGGTTATGCTAATGAGGTACCTCTTGGGTCGGGGGCTGGCCAGGCCCGAAAGACCCACCAAGTGATACCAGCCCAACCTCAGGGGAGAGGGGCTGATTCAATCAACCATGCCTACCTAATAAGGTCCCAAAGACTGTAGACATGGAAGCTCCAAGGACTTCCTGGCTGGTGACACTGATGCATGTGGGAGGGCGGCACATCCGTTTTTGGGACATGGAAGCTTCACACTGGGAACCCTCCTAGACCTTGCCACATGCATCTCTTCAACTGCTGTAATAAAACTGTAATTATAAGTATAGCGCTCTCCTGAGTTCTGTGAGTTGTTTTAGCAAATTAACGAACCTGAGGGAATGAGCAGTGGGTGCCAGTAGGTTAGAAGTGGGAGATCTGGGGACCACTGAGCTTATAGCTGGTAACCTGAGGAAGCAGAGGGAACCCCAAATTTGTAGCCGGTAGGTCAGACCAAATAATGGAGCTCTAGGAACTCCCATGCTTACAGCTAGCATGCTGAGGGGGTTGTAGGAAATCCTAGCCGTCAGATCAGAGGGGGGGTCTGGAGACTCCCAATCTTGTGGCTGGCAGCTGAGTCTTGTGCAGATGAGGCAGTCTGAAGGACTGTGCCCTTTAACTTGAGATCTGACCTAGCTCTGGTGGTTAGGGCCAGAGGAAGAAGCACTCCATCTGTAGTTAGGTATAGAATAGATTGTACTGACTTGATTTCCCTTATAAAAATTTAGTATCCACATATTTCAGAAAGTATTCCTATAAATCACTACGACAGACAAATGAAGAGAAAATGGGCAAGAAATATGAACGAGCCCTACACACATACACACAAAAGGAAAGAAAAAAAGAAATATAAAAAGCCAATAAACCTCTTCACTAGAATGACTAAAACTAAAAAGTATGAGGATACCAACTGTTGATGAGAAGGCAAGGCAATGGTAGCTCTCCTATGCTCCTGGTGGGAGTATAAATTATACAAACAGTATGAGGACACGCCAAGAGAGCAACCAGTACACAATGAAGAAAGTGGAAGAAGGATCCAAACAGGAATCTTGAGGCTAGCAAGGGTGGGAGGGAAATGATTAGAACTAATGTTTGAGTATGAAAAATACTACTGCCAGGCATGTGACATTTGGGAAAAATACTAACCTAGCATCTTAGAAAATTAGGCAAAAGACAAGTGAGCAATTATTAACTCCAGGGAAAAAAGAAAGGAGGTTCAGGCAGCCCCTAAGTTACGAACATCCAAATTATGTACAACCCATAGTTATGATCAATCCTTGTAAAGCCTATTAAAACTTCACGGTACATACAATGGTTCTCACCTCAATGAGATGGACTGACACAGTAGCTGCAACAATAGGTTCAAACACAGCAGTGACTGTGAGGATGGCGCAGGACCGGGGAGTGTTTCATTCTGTTGTACACAGGGTCACTGTGGATCAAAACTGACTCAACAGCACCTAACAGCAAAGGTTCACAATAACAAACAGGTGCAACTTTTCAATGCGCATCAAAACACTATTATTAGTATTACTGTATTATTATGTTAAAGATACTTTAGTTCATCTGGAAGTGTTTTTTATCCATAGAAAGGTACACTATCTACTATAAACTAAGACAAGCATTTGACTGACATTAGATAGGAAGAATGGAGAAAACTAAAGACACAAGAGAAAGACTAGTCCAAAGGACTAATGGACCATAACTACCACAGCCTCCACCAGTCTGAGTGCAGTACAACTAGACGGTACCTGGCTACCACCACTGACTGCTCTGGCAGGGATCACAATAGGGGGTCCTGGATAGAGGTGGAAAAAAATGTACAGCAAAACTCTTACTCACAAAAAAAAAACATCAGATTTACTGGCCTTACAGAGACTGGAGAAACCCAAGAGTATGGTCCCCAAACACTCTTTTAACTCAATAATGAAATCACTCCTGAGGTTCACCCTTCAGCCAAAGATCAGACAGGCCCATAAAACAAAACGAGACTAAAGGGGCACACCAGCCCCAGGGCAAGGACTAGAAGGCAGGAGAGGACAGGAAAGCTGGTAACAAGGAACCCAAGCTCAAGAAGGAAGAGTGTTGACATGTCATTGGGTTGTTAATCAATGTCATAAAACAATATGTGTACTAATTGTTTAATGAGAAGCTAGGTTGTTCTGTATGTAAACCTTCATCTAAAGTACAATTAAAAAAATACACACTGAATTTTAAATACAAAAAAGAATAAAATATTTCAATAATTTTTATATTGATAAGATAAATTGGATTAAATAAAATATATTATTAAAATTAAGAATATATACATAGAACTAGGTACTAAGAGAAACAGATACAAGAGTGGAAGCAGTTGCTTCTGGAGAAAGGTACTGGGGAATTGCGAAAACCAAGGAGTGGAATGATATCTGTTATTATAATGCTTTTAGTGCAATTTGACATTAATAAAAATGTACATGGATTACTTTGAAAAACTTGAGAGTTTTCCACTCTTACTGTGTCTACATTTCTGTCACAGAAATGGTTCTGCATAACCATTTTTTTAATTTAATGAGTACATATATGATACACTTTAAAATCTTACCAAAACAGAAGTTCTGAAAATAATTTACCCCAAATGAGAACAGAAAAAAAAAATCTGAAAATGCAAGAGATATCATTCAAGATAAATTTTTAAGTTCATAGAAATACTATACAGGAAGAGATTTTCATTAGTCTAATACATAATCTCAAACTTTTAGCATGTCCATATCCGAACTCCTGACCTTCCCTCCTAAACTTCAAACTTCCAAAGGATATTTCCTATCTCACTAAATAGCAACATCATCCTTAACAACTGTTTAAACCAAAACCTTGTAGTCATACCTGAAACCTCTTAAACTTCATACCCAATCAATCCATCACTGACAAATCCTGTCTACCTTCAAAATACACCCAGAATCTGACTACCTAACATCTCTGCCACTACCACTTTGGTCCAAGCCACCATTATCTTTCACCTGGGTTTTTGCAACAGCTTCTTAAGTGACAAACTTGTCTTCACCTTTTGTCCCTCTCTTATCCCCTTATAAGTTTCTTCTCAACACATCAGCTAAGGTGATCCTTTTATAATTTAACCAAAAAAAAAAAAACCCAAACCCACTGCCGTCGAGTCGATTCTGACTCACAGCAACCCTACAAGACAGAGAAGAACTGCCCTACAGAGTTTCCAACGAGCACCTGGTGGATTCGAACTGCTGACCTTTTGGTTAACAGCCATAGCTCTTAATCACTATACCACCACGGTTTCCTTTATAATTTAAGTCAGGTTATATTACTTCTCTGCTCAAAATACCCCAGTGACTTCCCATCTCAATCAGAATAAAAGCAAAGGCTCAACGTCGACTACTTCCTAGTCTTAACCCTACTTACTCCACTCCAGTCACACAGGTCCTCTTTGCTATTCCTTGAACCTACTAAGCACATCTGTCTTAGTCTTCCAGTACTGCTATAACAGAAATACCCCAAGTGGATGGCTTTAACAAACAAATTTATTCTCTCACAGTCTAGGAAGCTAGAAGTCTGAATTCAGAGCACCAGCTCCTGGGGAGTGCTTTCTCTCTTTGTCAGCTCTGAGGGAGAGTCCTTGTCATCAATCTTCCCCTGGTCTAGAAGCTTCTCAGCACAGGGACCCCAAATCCGAAAGATGAGCTCTGCTACCTGGCTCTTCTCGCTTGGTGGTAATAAAGTCCTTCTTCTCTCTGCTCGATTCTCTCTTTTATATCTCAAAAGAGACTGCTCAAGATACAACCTAATCCTATAGATTGAATCATGCCTCATGAATATAACTGCCTCTAATCCTGCCTCATTAACATCACAGAAATTAAGATTTAAACACACAGGGTAATCACATCAGATACAAAATGGCAGAAAACCACACAATACTGGGAATCATGGCCTCGCCAGGTTGACACACATTTTTGAGGGGCACAATTCAATCCATAACAACGCTCTCACCTGAGGCTAAAAAGTGTTACAAGTGTAGTTAACATCTCCTGCTTTCAAAGACTGATAATTTTTGTTCCAGAATGCACGAAAAGTTACCCAAAATAACACAAAATTAGTTCCTGTATCAAAAGTAGGGTCTGCACACACACACTCTTCCAGCCTCATACACAAATGTAGATATGAAAAGACTAAATTAAAATTAGCAAAAACATTTTTAACAGTACATGAGTACAGCCAAATGAGCCACCACTTCCAAGCCTAACTGATGAAAGGAACACAGAGTTGGCTCAATTTTAGGAATTCTATTAATATCTGAGAGGCCCTGATGGCGCAGTGGTTAACCACTCAGCTTCTAACCAGAAGATCAGCAGTTCAAACCTACCAGCTGCTCCATTAGAGGAAGATGTGACAAACTGCTTCTGTAAAGATTTACAGCCCTGGGAACCCTATAAGGTAGGTTCTACTCTGTCCTGTAGAGTCTCTATAAGTTGGAGTAGGCTCAATGGCAATGGGTTTTTTAAATAATATATGACATCAATAAGTCAAATAAAAATTACTATATGACCTCAATATAATTCACCCCTCAAAAAAAAACCACTTCTTAAAATTAAAGTCCTTTTTCTACATAGATTATTTTCCCCAATCTGCTCCTGGTATCTCAGTCATCACTGGAACCTTCCAGCCATCTCAAGGTGCAGTAATTTCATCAGAAGATTTACTGCAGAATCCAGCTCAGTACCTCTCAATCCCAAAATAATTTACCGAAGGACTGTTTCCCAAGCTACAAAAGCTTCTTCATACAATAGCATCTAAAATAATAAAGTAATAAATTCAACTAAGAAAAAATTTAACCAAGAAGATCAAAGATTTCTACACAGAAAATTATAAAATATTACTAAGAGAAATTAAAGACCTAAATAAATGGAAGTAAGACAGGGAACGGAGGGCCCCCCAAAGCTGCAAACGAAGTACAGGAAATGGGCCAGGGCACAGAAACAAAGCCGTTCCCCCAGAACAATGGGGCAGGGTATCAGAAAATACCCTGCAATCTTATTCAAAGTTGTCTTACAGAAGTAGCTGGATAAAACCAGCCCCACAGACACACACAGAACACCCACCTGTGACCATTGTGTGACCTTCCACCAGGGGCAGTATGGGGCAGCAGCAGCCGCCAGGAATCAAACTTGGGGAGCGAGAGGCTGCATAGGCATGACATCCGATAATAAGTCCTGCTACAAATCCCAGAGGCCTCCGGGACAAGGGCCATCTTAGAAAGCTGCTGCATGCACACTGTAGTTAACATATCCCCGCCTACGCCTATGAATAAAGATGAATCTTTTCTCACCCAGGAACTTTTAAAAACCAGGCAAGTCATTTGTTCTGTGAGAAGGGGGTATGCTTTGCTTTGGCCCTCCTCATCTCCACTTGCAAGCCCCTTCAATAAAGCTTTGCTTGTGTAGAAAACTCTACATGCCTTACCTGCTCATTCTTGACCAGTGAGAGGTAAGAACCTTATTCTGGTAACGGAAGGGCATTTCATGTTCATGGGTTGGAAGGAATAATACAGTTAAAGTATCAACACAACCCAAAGCAATTTAGATTCAACGCAATCCCTACCAAAGTTCCAACAGCCTTCTTTACAGAAATGGAAAAGCCAATCTTCAAATTTATATGGAACAGCGAGGGATCCAGAATAGCTAAATCAATCTTGAGGAAGAATAATGAAGTAGGATTCATGCTTCCTGATTTCAAAACATATTACAAAGTTACAGTGATTAAAACAGCCTGCTACTGGTATAAAAACTGACATATAGACCAGTGGAATAGAACTGAAAGTTCAGAAATAAATCCATATATGTACGGTCAAATGATTTTCAACAAGGGCCCTGTGTTCATTCAATAGGGAAGGAAGAGTCTCTTCAGTAAATAGCGATGTGTAATTTGGATTTCCACATGCAGAAGAATGAATCAGGATCCATGCCTCACACCATACACAAAAGCAATTCAAAATGAATCACATTATTCACTGCAACACTTTTCACAATAGGCAAAAGGTGGAAACAGTCCGAACGTCCATCAACAGATGAGTGGATAAACAAAATGTGGTATATGCACACAATGGAACATTACGCAGCTGTAAAAAAAAAAAATAAGGTTCTTATGTATGCCACAACATGGATGAACCTTAAAAACATGCAGAGTGAAATAAGTCAGTCACAAAAGGCCAAATACTGTATGATCTCACTTAAAATGGGCAAATTATACACAGAAACCAAAGATTATGAATGGGGGGGAGGAGAGGGAAGTTTTTATTTAGGGGACCCTGAGTTTATATTAATGGTGATAGAATATACTGGAAGAGAACAGCATAATGGTGGCACAACATGAAAAATGTACTCAATGTCACTGAATCGTAAATGTGGAAGTTGTGCTGGTGAATGTTTTTGGTGTGTATATTTTCACCACGATAAAAAAAAAAAAAGGGGGGGGAAGAAAAGAGCCTCTTCAGTCCATGAAGCTGTGGCACAAATTCAGAATGCCATCTAACCACCTGAGAAAGATTTCTCTTCTGAGACAGAATAACTTCTCAGCAATATTCAGCTTAAAAATTGCACAACCAAAGACAAAAAAGTCTAGCAACAGCATCAGACTTCTCATACTTATGCTCTTCAGTTTGCACAGATCATCGTTTTAAAGGTCCACTTCCACCAACCAAATGCAAGAGAGAAATATTTATAGGAAATCTGAGTCAGGGGGCTTGCCAAGTGCATAACCCCTTTTCGAAAAAAAAAAAAAAAATCACCACGTCCACAGGCCCTTGCTTAAAAAAAAAAAAAATGCCTCAGGCAGATCTTCATAAAAAGTTATACTCTGAACCTCCTGATCCTGATATAATCCCTATAACTGATTAGACCAAAAATAGGTTCTTGACCCAAGAGCAGCCAATATAGTCACTATAATGCTGGGTTTTTCAATCTTGCAACTACTAACATTTTGGACAGGATACTTCTTTGTTGTGTGAGGGCTGTTCTGTGCACTGTAGGATGTTTAGCAGCATATCTACTAGATGCCAGTAGTACCTCTTCCCCAGTCCTGACAATCAAATATATCTCCAGACATTGTCAGAAATCCCCTGGGGAGGCAAAATCACCACCACTTGAGAACTACTGCTATAACGTCAAAGAACTACAGTAGGAATTACAGGATGCCTGCTGCTAGAGGAATTAAAAACCGCCAGAGCTACACTGTATTCTCAGAAACCTTTTGGGTCTTGAACTATGTTTAGATTTTTGTAAGGCCTAGATGTGCTGTTCCTCAGCAAAGCCTAGTGTTTTGTGATTCCTGTTCTTTTCTTCCACAAGATCTGGCTCTGCAAAATGGAGTCTTCTCTTCATCTTTCTGTTTATCCTTCCAATGAACTCCCACTACTTAAGGTGATCTGAGTGTTTCTCACATTCTAAAAAGGTAACACTTTGAGATTAAAAATCATTTTAAGGAAAACAAAGTTTAAATTAATCACTACTAACCAAGAACATATAAAAAGTCACAACTGAAACAACAATAAACCACCAACAGAGCATTTAACAGAACGAATATACATATACACACGTATATACGCCCCCACAATAACATAAGATAATGCCCCTCATAAAATTTTCCTAACTTTCAAAGGATAAATCCCTTTATTACACAAATGGCTCTAAAATATAAGTGGGTGGTACACTCACCAACTCTTTTCATGCAGGAAATACGGTTGGAGAGCTAAAACTTAGTAAGAGCAAAACTAAAAAGAAAACTTAAGCTCTAAATCAGTAACATTTTAGCAATGAGATACTCACTATGACCAAGTAGTTTATCCTAACAAGGGAGGTATAAGTATCACTGTAAAAATGTTTTCATAATTAATCACATTTAATAGGAAAAACAAATTGCAAAATTCCTATAATTTTCTCAGTACATTGATAATAGGTATTCAGTAAAACTCAACATTATTAGTTAAAACTAAAAGAGCTAATACTGAACTAATAACTAATAAAAGCTAAACTAACAAAAGACTAACATTATTAGTTAAAACTAAAAAAGCTAGGCAAGAGTATTTCATATATATTTTTTTTAATTCTATTCCTCACACAAGACACTCCCTAAGATAATCTCATCTACATCCATACTTACAATTATGTACCACCTGTGAACAGGTAACTTAAAATAAATATCCCCAACACAGATCTATTTTCCATCTCTCCTGGTACTCCAATACCCAACAGCCTACTGGACATCTCCGTTCTGATGTCACAACCCAAACCGAACCCACTGCCATTCAGTCGATTTCGACTCCTAGTGATCCTACAGGACAGAGGAGAACTGCCCCGTAGGGTTTCCAAGGCTGTAAATCTTTATGGAAGCAGATTGCCACATCTTTCTCCCATGGAGCAGCCGGTCGGTTCAAACAGTAGACTCTTCAGTTAGCAGTCGAGCACTCTAACCACTGTGCCACCAGGGCTCTTCTGATGTCATAAAGGCATCTAACACTCAACTGTCAAATACTCAACTCATGCCACTATCTCCATAACGTACTACATTACCATCCACCCACTCACCCACAACAAGAAAGTAAAAAAGAAAATTTATATAATGACAGCAGTAGCATTTATAATAGCAAAAATATCTGAAACAGCCCAAATGCCCAAAAGCGAAATGATAAAATGCCAAGGAAGAATTTTGATAGTCATTAGAAATGCAGTGCAGTGTGATAGGTCGCTTTTGTGTGGCCTTTCTTGCCATGGTCTTGTGCAAATAAGGTAACAGTGGTCCACCAAGGGACTGGTCAGTTTTGCCATGCTGCTAGAACCAATTCCAGAGCAGGGAGAGGATCTCATCACCACCAAGGAAGAAGAGCCAAGAACTGACCCAGGATCCCTGCACTGAGAAGCTCCTAGAAGGAGGAGCCTGACTGGGAGAACGAGACCAAGAAAGAGAGAGACAGAGCTGTAACAGTGAAGACAGCAAGCAGCGGTGGCAGACAAATGGCAGCAGGAGAGGCAAGAGACAGAAGCACAGTGGGCTTCCCTGCCAACGGAGCAAGAAAGCTGAGTGCCTTTGGCTGGGGGCTTACTGGCGGAGTGGAGTGCTTTTGGGCACTTACTGGCAGAGCTGAAAAAGCTTTGTAACACTTGTCTGAGCAGGGCACAGATTAAGTGGCCAAAAGAGTTTTGTAATACTTGCCCAGGCAAGGCAGAGGCCTAGGGCCAGAGGGAAGCATGCCTATGAGCACAGCTGGAAAGAGGCTGTCCTGATGGGAGAACTATATCCTGAGCATTCCTGAACCTGGATTGTAACCTGTAACTTCCCTAATAAACCCCGTATTTGTGAATATTGTCTACGTGGGCACTGCAATGAATTATCAAGCCCCGCAGAGAAGTAGAGAGTGCTACAGAAGGGATGGTTGGTGTCAGAATTGGTAAAGACGGTGGAAAAAGGAGGCATGTCTGACCTCCACCTCATGGGAATCTGCCTTGGGCTATTGCTCTTGATTCTCCTTTCCCCTCATGAAGTTAGAGGAGGTCAGATGTCGCCTCCATGACACTTTTAACCATTTTTACATGCAGGTACATACAATGCATAAATATAAAGGGATTTTGTTAAAAAGATATGAATTAATGTAGCATATGTAGGCGTGAAAATGCATGGGAAGAATACACAGTAAAATGTTAGTAGTATTTGCCTTGAAGTTATTTTCAAGGGATGTTTGTATAGGTAAAAGGGAGGGAGAGATGAAAGGGTGTACAAAGACCGAAGGGGTATTAGAAGTTTTGTACATGAAAGGACTTTATCAACAAAGTGAAGAGACAATTTACAAATGGGGAGAAAATTCTGGGGAACTATATATTTGTTACAGTCTGTCAGTTTGTTACACTGTGGTGGCTTGCATGTTGCTGTAATGCTAAAAGCTACGCCACCAATATTTCAAATAACAGCAGAGGCACCCATGGTGGACAGATTTCAGTGGATCTTCCGGAGTAAGACAGACTAGGAAGAAGGACCTGGCTGTCTACATCTGAAAAACCTGGTCAGTTAAAACCTTATGAATAGTAGTGGGACATTGTTTGATATGGTGTCAGAGGATGGCGCCCCTCAGGTTGAAGGCACTCAGAATACGAACAGGGAAGAGCTGTCTCCTCAAAGTAGAATCAGCCGTAACGATGTGGATGGAGTAAAGCTTTCAGGACCTTCATCTGCTGTTATAGCATGATTCAAAATGAGAAGAAAAAATTGCAAGCAACCATCAATAATTGGAACAAGAAATGTACAAAGTATGAGTCAAGGAAAACTGTCAGTCATCAGAAAGGAAACAGAACACATACAGGTTAATATCCTAGACATTAGTGAGCTAAAATGGACTGGTATGTGCCATTTTGATTCAAACAACAATATGGTCTACTACACCAGGAATTTGAAGAGGAATAGTGTCTCATTCACTGTCAAAAGAACATTTCGAGATTTATCCTGATGTACAATGCTGTCAGCAATAGGAAAATATCCATATGCCAAAAAGGAAGATGAGTGAATATGACTATTATTCAAATTTACATACCAACGATTAAGGCCAAAGATGAGAAAACTGAAGATTTTCATCAACTTTTGAGGTCTGAAATTGATCAAACATGCAATCAAGATACATTGATAATTACTGCTGAATGGAATGCAAAAGTTGGAAACAAAAAAGGATCGGTAGTTGGAAAATATGGCCTTGGTAACAGAAACAACGCAAGAGACTGCACGATAGAATTTTGCAAGACCAATGACTCCTTCATTGCAAATACCTTTTTCCAACAACATAAATTGCAACTATACATGTGGATCTCACCAGATGGAAAAACACATGAATCAAATCAACTACATCTGTGGAGAGATGGAAAAGCTCAATACCATCAGTAAGAACAAGGCCTGGGCCGACCACTGAACATACCATCAAATGCTCATATGCAAACTCAAGCTGAAGCTGATGAAAACTAAAACAAGTCCACAAGAACCCTAATACAAACTTGAGTACATCCCACCTGAATCTGGAGACCATCAAGAATAAATTTGTTGCACTGAACACTAACGACCAAAGACCAGATGAGCTGTGGGATGACATCAAGGATATCATATGTGAAGAAAGCAAGAGGTCATTGGAAAGACAGGAAAGAAAGAAAAGACCAAAACACGTCAGAAGAGACTCTGAAACTTGTTCTTGAACATGCAGTAGTTAAAGTGAATAGAAATGATGAAGTAAAAGAACTAAGCAGAAGATTTCAAATGGTGGCTTCAGAAGACAAAGTATTACAATGAAATAGGCAAAAACTTGGAGTTAGAAAACCAAAAGAAAAGAACACACTTGACATTTCTCGAGCTGAAAGAACTGAAGAAAAACTTCAAGTCTCGAGTCACAATTCTGAAGGGTTCTATTGTGCAAAATACTGAATGACCCAGGAATCATCAAAATAAGATGTAAGGAATACAGAGTCACTGTACCAAAAAGAATTGGTAGACGTTCAACCATTTCAGGAGGTAGTATACGAGCAAGAACCGGTGGTACTGAAGGAAGAAGTCCAAGCTGCATTGAAGGCACTGGCAAAAAACAAGGCTCCATGAATTGATGGAATACCAAATGAGATGTTTCAACCAATGGATGCAGCGCCAGAGGTACTCACTCATCTACGCCAAGAAATTTGGAAGACAGCTACTTGGTCAACCAACTGGAACAGATCCATATTTGTGCCCATTCCAAAGAAAGGTGACCCAACAAAATGCAGAAATTATCGAACAATGTCATTAACATCACAAGCACGTAAAACTCTGCTGAAGATAATTCAAAAATGGTTGTAGCACTACATCAACAGGAAACCACCAGATATTCAAGCCAGATTCAGAAGAGGATGGGAAATGAGGGATATCATTGCTGATGTCAAATGGATCTTAGCTGAAAGCAGAGAATACCAGATAGATGTTTACCTGTGTTTCACTGACTATGAAAAGGCATTGAACTGTATGGATCATAACAAATTAAGGATAACAGTGCAAAGTATGGGAATTCAAGAACACCTGTACACAGACCAAGAGGCAGTCATTCGGAGAGAACAAGGAGATACAGGATGGTTCTAAATCAGGAAAGGTGTGTGTCAAAATCAGGAAAGGGTTGTATCCTTTCACCATACTTACTCAATATGTATGGTTAGAAAATAATCTGAAAAGCTGGACTGTATGAAAAAGGCAGTATCAGAATTGGAGGAAGACTCATTAAAAATCCACAACATGCGGAAGACATTTTTTTTTTAATTTTTTTATTATTGTACTCTATATGAAGGTTTACAGAACTAGTTCCTTATTAAATACTCAGTACACACATTGTTCTACGATACTGGTTAACAACCACATGACGTGTCAACACTCTCCCCCTTCTCAATCTTGGGTTCCGTATTACCACTTTCCTGTTCCCACCTGCCTCCTAGTCCCTGCCCCTGGGTTAGTGTGCCCCTTTAGTATCATTTTGTTTTATGGGCCTGTCCAATCTTTGGCTGAAGGAGTGACTTCATTACTGAGCTGAAAGGGTGTCCGGGAGCCATAGTCTCAGGGTTTCTCCAATCTCTGTCAGGCCAGCAAGTCCAGTCTTTCTTTTTGAGTTAGAATTTTGTTCT